>NC_092772.1:13489950-13789950 GCF_047496795.1 Chiloscyllium punctatum
AGCTTTAAAAAGAGAGCAAACCTACAATGCTCTGAGAGAGACAATCACTTTGAAGGGGTTTAAGCAATCACATAGTGCAAACTCATTTGGAAGATACTAGAGTAATAAAGGCAAGGCTGGCAGCTGAAGAGGCTGATGATTATGACTGGTGATTATTGTTATAAAACTTGTTTTGGCTTCCAGAGTCAATTTCAGTCGATGATGGATAGAAATTGGGGCAAAGAGAAATCCCCACGTAGAAAGGGAGACGTAGATCTTGGTGAAGGCAATACTTGAAGGAGGCAGAGAAGATTTTTTAAAAGCCTCCGGTGTTTTCATTGCAACAAATTAGGTCACGTGAAATCACTATTTTGGTGGATTCAGAAAAAAACACAGACGTAGGAAAAAGGAATAAATCTGGGAGTTTTGATGGAGCGGTAACAGAATGCACAGTGGAAACTAGAAAGCTGCATCAGAGTGTATAATCTGATTGGAGGTTTGTTACGGAGGGAGTACCAGATCTGCTTATAAAATATACCTGCAAAGGGAAAGTTTATTCACATAGGGCAGTTAAAGAGAATGTAATATTAAGAGACACCGGATCCTCTGTGAATAGATAAGGAGATATATACTCCTGAAGGAATATTTCCAGAAAAGGTACAGCGAAAGGCAATTCACCATGAGACAAAAGGTGCAAAATCATGTAAAGTGAGCATAGCGTGTCCAGAAAAGGGTGGGGAAATTGTGGTAGAGGTATTGGACAAACTCTCAGCTCCAGGAATACAATTTGTCCTTGCGGAAAATATAGCTGATTCAGTGGTAGGATAACTGCTACTCTCGTTGAAAAGCCAGTGGATATGCAGACAACTGAATCAATGTAGGAATCTTATCCTGGAAATTTTCCTGATTATGGGTAATAAAGTCCCAATATTACCAGTTGAAACAGAAAATACCAAAAATATAAAGATAAGGAAGCTTAAGTGGCATGAGCAGATACTTTGCTCCATCAGAAAGTTGAGACAAAACAGGAGCAAATATGTGATCATGTAACTATTTTTGCTCAGCTAAACTAATTGAGTCACAGCAGAAAGATAAAAGTTTAAAGCAGTTGTATCAAAAAGCACATACGTTAGGAATTTTGACTGTATCCTTGAGCTTTATTACCTTAAAGATAATGTCCAAATGAGGAAATGGAGGCGATCATATATTCAAGGAGCTGAAAAATGAGAAGAGATTCATCAAATCATATTGCCAATGTGGTACAGAAACGAGGTGATGCGAATGGTGTATGAGTTACCACCGAGAAGTCAGTTCGGAGTGAGGAAAAAAAACAGACTGAATACAGAGACATTTTACTGGCCTGGACTGCAACGGGATGTAGTTGAATTTTGCCAGATGCGTCATACATGTCAGGTAATTGGAAAAACACAAGCGATAATAAAACCTGCACCTTTCTTAACTATTCCGGCATTTGAGGAACCTTTTACAGGAGTCTTAATTGATTGGCTAGGTCCCAGACCACAATCAAAAGAGTGGGCATCAGTATTTTTTTAACAATAATGGATGCATCGACTAGATTTCCAGAGGCCATCCCAAGGTGCAGTATCACAGCTAAAAGAATTGCAAAGGAATTACTCTTTTATAAAAACATAGATACGGACTACCAATGAAGATACAGTGAGATCAAGGTTCAAAGTTCACATCTAATTAATCACGATAATGTCTTAGGAATGAAGCAATTCAAATCTACTGCAAACCATCCACAATTGCAGGGAGCACGAGAAAGGTGACATTAAACATTAAAGACCATGTTGAGGGCTTATAATCAGGATTGTCCAGATGATTAGCGTCGGGGAATTCCATTTGCACTTATTGTGATCAGGGATGCCCCCGATTAACAGAGCAAATTTGTTCCATTGGAATTATTTTGGGGGCATTAAGTGAGAGGACCATTAAAATTGATTAAGGAGAAAATAGTAAATAGAGTTCAAAGGCCACACATTTGGACTCGGTCTCAAAATTTAAGGAACGATAAATAGCGATGGGGAGTTGGCTAGACAGCATTTAAAAGAAATGCAACATGCAATAAAACAGGAAGCAGACAGGAAATTTTAAAAAATCCAATTTTGTTATCGGGGATAAGATTTTACTGTTACTTCCAGTTATAGGTGAACCTTGAAAAGCAAGGTTTAGTAGACCTTATCAAACACAACGGATATTGAGTGAGAGTAACTACTTGATTGAACTCCAGAAAAAAAGAAATCTCACAGCGTATGTCATGTGAATATGCTCAAAATGTACTTTGACAGGTAAGGACAGCCAGAGAACAAGGTGTTAATGATTATAGCAGAGAAGGAAAAAACAACTTCAGAGGATTCTGATTCGGACATTCCTCAAATTAAAGTGGACACTGAGGTAGTTGTTTAAAAATGTGTTGCTGGAAAAGCGCAGCAGGTCAGGCAGCATCAAAGGAGAAGAAGAATCAACGTTCTGGGCATAAGGCCTTGTTCAGGAATGAGGAGGGTGTGCCAAGCAGGCTAAGATAAAAGGTAGGGAGGAGGGACTTGGGAGAGGGGCATTGGGAATGAGATAGGTGGAAGGAGGTTCCGGTGAGGGTGATAGGCCGGAGAGGGGGTGGGGGCGGAGAGGTCGAGAAGAAGGTTTCAAGTCAAGAAAGTGGTACTGAGTCTGAGGGTTTGGACTGAGAAAATGTTGGTGGAGGGGAAATGAGGAAGCTGGAGAAATCTGCATTCATCCCTTGTGGTTGGAGGGTTCCTAGGCAGAAGGTGAGTCGCTCTTCCTCCAGGCGTCGTGTTTCCATGGTCTGGTGATGGAGGAGTCCAAGGACCTGCATGTCCTTGGCAGAGTGGGAGGAGGAGTTAAAGTGTTCAGCCACGGGCCAGTTGGGTTGGTTGGTGCTGGTGTCCCAGAGGTGTTGTCTGAAACGTTCTGCAAGTAGGTGGCCTGTCTCCCAATGTATAGGAGGCCACATCGGGTGCAGTGGATGCACTAAATGATGTGTGTGGAGGTGCAGGTGAATTTCTGATGGATATTGAAGGATCCCTTGGGGCCTTGGAGGGAAGTGAGGGGGGAGGTGTGGGCTCAAGTTTTTCATTTTTTGCAGTTGCAGGGGAAGTTGCTGGGAGTTGAGGTTGCGTTGGTGGAGTGTGTGGATCTGATGAGGGAGTCACGGAGGGAGTGGTCTTTCCGGAACGCTGATAGGGGTGGGGAGGGAAATATATCCTTGGTGTTGGGGTCCGTTTGGAGGTGGCAGAAATGAGGAAGGATGATACGATGTTACTGAAGGTTGGTGGGGTGGTAGGTGAGGACCAGTGGGGTTTTGTCCTGGTGGCAATTGGAGGGGCGGGGATCAAGGGCGAAGGAGCGGGAAGTGGAGGAGATGCGGTGGAGAGCATCATCAGTCACGTCTGAGGGGAAATTGCGGTCTTTGAAGGAGGAGGCCAGTGGATTGTTCAGTATTGGAATTGGTCCTCCTGGGAGCAGATGCGGTGAAGGCGAAGAAATTGGGAATATAATCCCACCTTTTCCTCCACTACATTGATGACTGTATCGGCGCTACCTCGTGCTCCCACGAGGAGATTGAACAGTTCAGCCACTTTACGAACACCTTCCACCCAGAACTCAAATTTATCTGGAGAGTCTCAGACTCCTCCCTCCCCTTCCGAGACCTCTCCATCTCTATCTCGGATGACCGACTCAACACGGACGTATACTATAAACCAACTGACTCCCACAGCTACCTAGATTACACCTCTTCCCACCCTGCCCCCTGTAAAAACGCCATCCTACGTTTCATTCCAGCTCCAACTCTGATATGACCCTGGCGATGAGGAAAATTACTCAACTATATCCAGTCCCTGCATAGGAGAATAATTACAATCTGACCAATTACCACACCCTCAGTCCCATCTCGGCAGTCAAATTGGTGGGAATACTTTTCGATAAAGCTGTCAAGTAGCACCGAAATAATCGGGTCAGTGTAGTTTCTGATAGGTCCCCATGTGGAGATGGTGCTGCAGTGGACATATCATTGGTTTACGAATCCAGTCCAACCCAATGATCTGGCAGCTGTTGGAAGTTAAAAATAATTAATAAAATATCGATACCTAAAATCTGGTGTCAGTAATACTGTCCAATGTTGATTGTAAACATCGGTCTCCTTCCCCAAATGAACTCCTGTGCTTTCTTGGCCTAAAGGTGACTCCAAACACACAAACATGGTCTCTGAATAGGCCAAGTGAGACACCCAATAATATTAAACTACTCTGAGGTCTTAAAGGATAAAACCTGACAGAACATCTAGCATCTACCTCGTTATCAGAAAAGGGAGTGAGAAACACAGTTCTATCGACCCTGCATAGACATCCTTCCAAACATCTGAGAGCTTATGACAACATTTACAGAGCTTTCCCACAGACTGAACAGAAACATCGGGAAAGGGGGAGGTCATGTAGCACATTGAGCTTTCCGCATGCTATTTCATGGCCGAACATCTCCTCAATGCAGTTTTCCCCACACAATGTTCATATCCCAAAATATGTTTAAACAATATTGAAATATAGTGCCTTCGGCCCATCAATATATAGGGAGTTCACTGATAACACGTGTTTATTAAGTATGATTTGACTGCAATGTGATTCGTGAACCATTTTCTAGAAAATGAATTAACATCCCTGCTTCCAATCTGTCACACCCTGTCAGAGTTTTATATATCTCACTGAGATCTCCACTCATTTTCCTAAAGCCCATGGAATACAGGCCCAGTCACCCCAAACTCTGCTCCCACAACTAACTGTCATCACAGAGATCGGTCTGGTCATCCTTCACTGCACTCCCTCAATGTCAGGTTTGCCCTTTATTAGGTAAGGAGACCAAAACTGCACACAATACTGCACAATGTTCGAGATGGGGTCCCACCAAGTCCCCGTACAGTTGCAGTAAATGACCCTTACTCCTGTATTCTAAATCACCCTGAAATGAAGTTAAATAAACCATTTATCTTCCTACCTGCTTTCTGCTCCTGCAATATTGCTTTCAGTGACTAGTGTACAGGGAGATCCAGATTCTTTTCAATGTTACAGCTCCCTACATGCTGGGTCGACTTACACTGTATACAGCGTGCCAATGCCATTCCCAGTATTGACTTCCGTGTTCAGAACTCACTGCCCTACATGGACTCGGAATGCTGCGCAGAAATAAACAAAAATGCAGCTTAAATTCATTTATATATCAACAAATTTCAACCAATCGCTTTTCAAAGAATAGGCTGCCATTCAATTGATCCCATCAATGTACACAACCTCTCATCTCTGCCATTGCTCTCCATCTGACAGGTATTTGCCCAGTCACTCCACTTGTCTCAATCAATTTGGAGCCTTTTTTACATCCTCCTCATCCACTCACAAGCTGACGTCGTTTAGAGCTGTCAGCAGTCTTGGGAATATTGCAATTGAGCCCCTCAACCAAAGATATGATGTGTATTTGGAATAGTTGGATGCCAAATCTCGATCCTTGTTATATCCTCCAAGCCTTCCATTCAAAAAACATGGTTTTATTCCTACTCACTGTTTCCTGCCAGTTCTCCCATTCTAAAACCATGACCATATATTAGCCCCAGTCCCATAGGATTCGAATTTGCACAATAGGCTTGGGGCTTTATCAAAAATCTTTCTGAAAATCCAATCGTATTGCGTTGATACCTTCTCCATAATTTTGCTAAAAGCCATTTTCCCAAACATGATTCCGATTTCATAAACCTCTGTTGACTTTGTCTATGCCCATTAATTTCAGTCCAATATTTTCTCGAAAATGTTTTAGTTACTAATTTCATTCTATTCCCTTTTTCTCACCAGACTAAAGTTTCCGAGTATTGCGAGGAAATTTTATTTTTGTTTTTTCTTCTTCTGTGAAGGCATAACCGAAGTATTTGGTCCATTGATCTGCTAGTTCCCTGTCCTCAATTCTCTGGTATCAGACTGTAAGAAAGCTGCACCTTTTTCTCTTAATTTTGCCATTGGCGTATTTTCAGAAGATATTACAAGTTCACTCATATACACTGTGATAAGATATTCTTCAGAAAACCATGAATTCCTATCTTAAGCTGCTCAATGATTGACCTTCCACAGCCATATAATCACAGAAGCACAGACTCTGTACTATCAGAAATACAGCACGGTCTACATTAGCCCCACTTTCCAACACAAAACCTGTCGCCGTGAATCCTATGGCATTAAAAGTGCACAACCATGTATTTTCTAATGGTTTTGAGGTTACCATGACAATTCCCTCTCACGAAGTGCATCCCAGACCCAAACATACTTTGCTTCAAAATCAGTCCTCAAATCCTCACTAAACCTCAAACCCTTCACTTCAAAAATGTGTCCCTTTGATTAAAAGGACCAGCTGCTGTCTATCCACCCCATCCATATCCCTCGTAATCTTATCCTCCTGATTCAGGTCCCCCTTAGCCTTCTCTCCACCAAAGTAAACAATTCGAGCTTATCCAGGCTCTATCCATAGCTGATACGCTCCATCCCAGGGAACATCCTGGTGAATCTCCTCTGCACCCCCTCCAGTACAATCACATCCTTCCTGTAATGTAGCTCCCAGAATTGCACACAGTATTCCATCTTGGCTAATGAAAGTTCCGCATAGCTCTTATAATCTATGCTTCGATATGTGAAGGCTATGTTTACGCTCCCGTACGCTTTCTCAAATTGTGTGTTACCCTGTCCAGACACATTCAGAAATGTGTGGAGAAGCACCCTCCCAGCTTCCTAGTGTGTTGCCATTCATTGAGTCCTTGCCTGCCTGGTTCCTTCTTCCAAAGTGCATCACCTCACAGTTATCAGGGTTACATTCCATCTGCCATTGATCCACCCATCTGACAATTCCATCTGTATCTTCCTGCAACGTAAGGCCTTCCTCTTCACTGTCATCTACCCGGCCAATCTTTGTATCAAGCACAAACATACTTAAGACACTCCCCACCCCTCGTCCATATTCACAGCTGCATCCTTTATGATAAGGTTTAAAATCACAAAACATCAGCTTGTAGTCCAACAGGTGTATTTGGAGGCACGAGCTTTCAAAACGCTGCTTCTTCATCAGGTGGTTGTACGCTTCGATGAAGCACTTCAAAAGCTAGTCCCACCGAATATACCTTTTGGAGTATAACCTGGTGTTATGCAATTTTTAGCTTTGTCCACCCCAATCCAACACTAACACCTCCGAATCACAAATATTAAGAGACACAGCACTGATACCCTTGGTGCAGCATTGGACACGAGCCTCCAATCACACAAACAACCCTCTACCACCACCCTCTGTCTCCTAACACTTAGGTTCATTTGGTTGCAACTTGGCAAGTCACTAATGAGTCCTACCTGTTTCCCAGTTATTCTGTTCTGCTGGAGACACTTGTAGAATATCTGGTGATTCTCCTGAATCTTTCCTACCAGTAGGTTTCCATGCCCCTGTGTTAATTAGTGGCCTACAAGTGATGAATTTCCTCCTTATTGCAGTCTTAACTGTCCTGTACCAGATCCTGCCATTATTTGCCTTGAATGTAGAATAGACAGCGAGGGAAACGTTCTGTTAATTTCAAACTTGTCAAATGTTTTGTGAATTATCTAAATTTCACTGTGACCCACCTCTCATTCTTTGAAACTCTAGAGAACACAGGCCGAGTTTCCTCATCAGGCAATCTCACCATCTGAGGGATTAATCTGGAGAATGTCCAATTGCACTTCCTCTCAGGTCTGTATATTCTTTCTGTGATTCGGTCACCAAACCTGTGCACAATACTCCAGCTACAGTCCCTCCAACATGCTGTCAAACTGTTTCAACATGTCTTTACATCAATGTCCTGACTCCCTTAAATGAAGGAAAACCAAACTTTAACTTTCCACTTACATATATTCCTCCAAATACCCTTCACATTCATTGCATTTATGAACTCACTGAGATCTTATAGTTTCAGGTCAGAGGAGAAAGAATTAAAGGGAACTTGAGGAATAACTTTTTAACACAGGGGCTGTTACGCATATGGAATGAGAAGTGGTTGAGACGGATACATTAACAATATTTCAAAGGCATTTGAACAAATACACGGATTGTAAAGGATTGGAAAGATACGGGACAATGACAGGGAAATGGGTTTAGCGTGGATGGGCATTTTGGTTGCAATTGACCAGTTTGGGCTGAAGGGCCTGTCTCCGTGCTGTCTGCCTCTATGACTCTAACAACAATTGCTTGTCTCCCACTGAATTTTATATTGTATTTTCCAAATTTATTGAAGATATCTTCACATTCTAGCCTCCAGTCTTACGCGATGTTTGACTAGAATATTCAAGCATTCTATATTGTATGCAAACACCTTGTAAACTGTACCTTATAAATGCCATTATTCCTTAAAGGCTGCTTCAGACCAAGGTTAATAATTCGTCCTTCTGACCACACCACATCAAATCCGAAATAACCTGCTCTCTAGTTTGCTTCACAACATAGTCTTCAACCGACCTCATATACACTTACGGAACTTATTTTTCACAGCTTCAGCAGTCACTTAGTTAACGCTGTTAACCATTCAATAAGACCGCGGTATCCACAATACTTGCCTATCTAATTTTCAGAGCATATGATGCTCCGATTTTCTGCTACCATTTTGATTTCGATATGTAACACACCAATATTTGCTTCTCCTTGCTATCTGTAAACTCTACCTAAACTGATTCTGTGGAAGCTGAGGGACAGGTCTGTGTCGTTATTAGTGATAGACCTGGACAAGACATTTAGGGAAGCTCACCACGACGCTGAGATAATGTGAAGAAATGTCCCACAGTATTGGACAAGCAACAATATCCTCCTCGCTCTGTTACCATATACTCTCTGCTCCCTCAGACTCACTGTATATCTGTTATAGCACCTAACCACGAACAAGGTTCACGCTCTGTCTCCAAATAAGGCTCAGGCACTACCACTCTCACTATTGAATTCAGCAACTAATAACACTATATGGATTCAAAACTGTCGACTGACTCATTCCAGACACCTCACAACTCCCCCTTCCTACACCAGCACAAACAGCAGGGTCACCCATTCACACTCTCCCTCCATCCCTTTCTCCCATTCCAGGAGAAACCGCCTGGAATAGGATAGAAAGGTCCAAGCCTAGTCGTGGAGTGCCTGATATCCGTTCCCTCACTCCCCTCACCCCGCCATGCGGGGAGGACCCTTAAGGAGCTGAAGTGGATCAGGACGCCTCGTGTGGAGAATCTGAAACATCCACGTCCTACTGACCAGTGAAGGAGCAATGTTCAGTGAAAGACAATTCTCAGTTTAAACCCAATGGCAGCTCCCACAACAGTCACAACAGTCCTTTCATTTCCAAAAAAAAAACAGCCACAGATACCTCACTTCACAGAGATGCAGACACAGAAATACACAGACGAACACACACAATACTTACAAGGAGATAGGCATACACACACGTATAAACAGGCTGAGACATATACAGTCACACACAACTAGACATAAATACAGATAGCAACACAGGCTGAAACACAGACAGACAGATGTAGACACGGAAACACACAGATAACAAGCACACAGACACACACACAGACAGACACACACACACACACACACACACGCACATACAGACACACAAACAGAGGCACAGACACACACATACAGACACACAAAAACACAGGCACAGACACACACACATACAGATACACGCACAAACACTTACTCACATACAGACACACAGGGGCACAGACAATAGTGTCATTAACACACAAATCGATATGTTTTTGATTTGTAAGGGGATCAAGGATTCCAGGGAGAAGGCAGAAGAATGAGGTCGAGGTACTAATAAGAAATTATTGAACGGAATTTCAGACTCGATAGGCTGAATGGCCTCAATCTGCTCATTTCCTTAATGCTCCTGCGGTATTATGCTATCAGGCATTCTCTTCCTCAGACAGCAGCAGAGGATCGGCGTGATAAATATTTGATTGGAAAGGGTCAGTGGGAATGTGGGATAGGTTTGGAGTCCATAGTGGTTCATCTTTATTCCTAATTATTCTGTACTTATGTCTGAAAAGAGGTGGTGATTTGATGTCCAGTTAACACAGTTTTAAAATAACAGTTGTCCCACAATGAAATAAGGATGTCCCTTTCACTTTAGTCTTGTGCTACCTGTGGTGTCCTCATTGTCAGGGAGCAATGAAGACTCGGTTATAGAAGATATTCCAGACTGAGATCTTTACTGGACAGAAGGGTCAGTGTTTATTGGGAACAGACAGGAAATGGATGGTCAGGCACACTCGGACCAGCCATGAGCATTCTGAATGGTGCAGCGGAATGGGCAACTTCTGCCCCTACCCCATGTGTTCCCTCATTCCACCACTCGAGGCTGTTACAGAGATATACTGCTGTCCCTACCCCATGTGTTGTTCCCTCAATCCACCCCTCGATACTGTTACAGGGTAGGGGGACCACTCCATTAAGTCAGACAGGATCGTTACAATGAGACAGGAGGAGGCCATTATGCGCCTCTAAGGAATTACACAGGAATATAGAATGAAGTAATTCAGCTCGTTCAGTGCACTACACAGTCTAGGAGGAGGCCTTTCAACCCACCTGAGCTGCTACACAGGAACAGGGAAGCTGTCGCCAACAGGAAATAGAGAGTAGGGACAAATGTTTATTTTCAGGCTGCAAAGCTGTAACTGATGGAGTGACTCAGAGATCAATGTGGGGTCATCAATGATCAATAATCTTTATCAAAGATCTGGAGGAAAGGGAGGGATTGGCTTGGAGCTCAGTTAGCTCGTACACCAAGATGGCCATTCAATGTGTGGTCAAATGGAGGTATGAGAGCTGCAAAGTGATACAGGCAGTGAAGGTTACTGAGAAAACCTTCAGCAGAAATAACATAAGGTAAGTTATTTATTTTGGCATGAAAGATGAAACAATGGTAAACAATTTAAATGGAGAGAGATTGCAGAACTCTGTGATACAGGAGGTTTCCATGTTCTTGCGACATGAATCATATGAAGTCAGATGTAGCAAGTGATTTGGAAGGTAAGTGGAATAATGCTGTTTTTGGCAAAAAAAAAGCATCGGGTTTAATTACAGGAATGTTTTACTGCGTCTGTACCGGGTATTTCTGAGACCACACCTAATACACTGTGTGCAGGTTTGATCCCCTAAACTAAAATAAAAAGATATAATTCTTTTTGAAGAATTACTCATTCCTGGAAAGCAGGTCTTTTGTTATGGGGGATTATCAGTATTGATCTTAGCTGAGAAATAGTATTGAACCATCCATGACTTTATGAAAACTGTATAAACTGGATGCATATTAACTCCTGTCAGGGAGACTAAAGCTAGAGAATAAATTTTAAGGAAAAGATACATTGATATTAACACACATACTATGAAGACACCTACCAATATTTACAAATTACACAGACACATATAAGCATGCCATCAAATTATAAAGTGGGAATTTTTTGGGACTGGAAGGAATTGTGCACAACAAGAGCAATGACGCACTTGCATATAATCCATAATCAGGTTTTACAGAGAATGTTCCAGGAGATCGCACATGGTCCAATCTGGTGGTCAGTTGACATAATTGTTTGTTCCAACACAGAAAGGGAGAAAAATGTTCCCTGCCTGAGAAGCAGCAGCCGATTGATCCATCTCTAGTACTTTGTTCCGTCAGATAGCAAAGTGTGAGACCAGCCAATCCCTGAGTTATCTTTATGTGAAGGATTCCTGGTGAGGATTCATTGGAATCTCTTCGCTGCCTGAAATGAAGGGAATTCAGCCAAATCCAACTGTTCCAGAATGAAATCTCACTACCAGTAGCTTGTGTGAGCAGAGTAACTTCAAAGGCAGAATAACATTTGGGGCACTCTGTCATTTTACCATTTGTTATGAATTCAACTTCCTGTGTCTCACATTTGTTCGCCAAAATGATCTACTCTGAGATCTATATCATTGGCCACATCACTAAACTGGTTGCATTTAAGGTTGGTGTAACCATTGGAGGAGTGGGACTGGAAAAGGACATAGTGACCTTCCAACATTTGTTGGAACACAAATGAGAAATTCTCAAAGGGCTGTTCAAGTGGAAATTCCCTTCCCCAGAGGATTGTGGTTGCTGGATGTTTGTATTTATTCAATGTTGTTTTTGGTATGTAGTAAAATGGCAGACAGACAGAAACGTGCTGCTGAGACCAAAAGCACATGGAACGGTGATAAAGTATCTAATGGACCACACCTGCTGCTCAGTCCTATGTTTCTGTGTTCTGTTCAACCCGTCACAGCTCCTGCAGGGAGCAGATGGAGGCCACTTGTCCCAGATACCTGGGCAACAGTAACACAGGATCTCATCCAGTCCCTCAAGACTGTCACACATGGTTTGGTGTAGGTTGGAAAATGTTATTTGGTTCAAAAGACGCCTCTGGTCTCATTACAGAGTGTTTCCTCTCTGCAACTTATGATTCATTTGTTGATCATATTATAGACCCAGATTCACTGTGAATACAGTCCCCATACCTCAACCAGAGATGAGTTACAAAATACTTCACTCTCTCTGATTGCAAAGTTCAATAAAAGAATATTCAGGATAATTACAAACATTAACTTTGCAATTACTGAATAGGAGGACAAAAGGAATAGGATCAGGTAATTCGGATGATCAAGCCATTGTATACCATCATGGCTGATCTACTGTTGACATTAACTCCCCTTTAATGCCCAATTCTTCACCCCTTAGCTCTCTGACAGGTCAAAAATCCATCTACCTCCTACTTAAATGCTTTCAGTAATGTAGCTCCCCTAGCTCTCTAGCCCAGATAATTTCTAACAGTGATTACCTTCTGTGAGAGGAAAACACTCCCTACACATACATTGTCACCTATTGATATGAACAAGAGGCGAACACAGGGTATCAGGAAACAGTGAATGGCTATGATACCAATGCAGTATTTGACTGAGGATGCCATTGAGACCACCTATGTAATTGAGCTGAATGGTTATCAGGTGCAATTTTCCCACTGGACGGGGTCTTTCAGAACACAATAAGGTTTGGGGTCAGTCACCAACAATCCTCTCAGTCCCGGGACACCTCTGCAGGAGATCCTCACATTAGCATCCTCAGCACAAACATCTTCAGTTGCTCCATCAATGTATTTTCCCATCATGAGATCGGAAGTGGGACTGAAGATCACACAATGTTCAGAACATTTTGTCCCCCATCAGCTCCTGAACCATTCTGTGCAGCCAGATCCGGTTTGTGCTGTTAAAGTGTCTGTAACATCTATGTACGGCCAGACACTGCCTATTTCGGCAGTTAAAAGAGGAGCTCATTCAGCATTTCAAGGTGGTTGCACACAGGTATGAGCTAGCATTCAGGAACAGGAAAGTGACAGCACATGCAATACTCCTGCCTGTTACACAGGAAGAAGACTGGTCTGTTCAGTGCATCGAGCTGTTAGACAGGAGCAGGTAGAGCACAATCAGTCCCTTAAATCTGTTCCATGAGATCAGGAGGAGGTTATTCATCCCCACGAGACAGTTATACAGGAACATGAGGGGGTCATTGATATTCCAACATGACAAACCAAAGAAACCGGGACTGCACTGATAGAGGATTCCATGATGTTAATCATGGTTCCATTGTTTGTAGAACGTGTGCTGCTTTAACAAAGTTTGCTGGCAATGAGGAGGGAAGCCCAATGATTTGTGCCAAGTCTCAAGGAGGCATTTTGCATCACCGAGAAGACACACCCATGTACTCCGTGGGGGTCAGAATCTGGTGGAGTAGTTAACAGATTTACCATGAAGGTATTGTGGCTGCTGTAGGGATTGCGGATAACGAGAATTTCAGTGCAGGACTACACACCGAATGTACTGTCTTGATGTGGGGAGGTTTTATTCAAAGACTGGTCCTCTGTCTCTCTCATACAAAATGGGGATTGGGTGTGGCGTGAGGGGAATATTCTCAGATGCTCTTAAACTATTGACAGTCATGTAACCCGAGTAAAAAAGAAGCCATGGAATTTTCACCGTCTCAGTGTCTATTTAGAACATCGTGAGTGACTGTCCCTTCCCCCAAGGTTCAATGCAATCGCCTCTCATTCTCTCACAACGCTGGAGATTAATTATCATTCTCTCCTCATGGCACCACCATCCCAGGGATTAATCTGGTGAAACCCAATTGCACTCTCTCTGTGGCAAGGCGATCATTCCTGAAAAAGGAGAGAAAGTCTGTCCACAATATCCCAAATGCTGCCTCAACAACACTCTCAGCAATGATCACAATAACGCTTTTTCATCTTAGACATCTCTGTTTCTTTCCTGTAGCGTAAAAAGACTTTCCGTCTCTCGACACTGCTAGGAAGAGTTAACTCTTTTATAATGACGGTATTGTTGTTGCAGTCGGGATTATGGATAACATGACGTTCTTTGCAGGATCACGCATCAATTGAACTGTATTAATGTTGGGAGAGTTTATTCAAAAGCCTGAACCCCTATCTCTCCCTCTCTCTCTCTCCTCTCTTTGTCCTCTCTTTCTCAGTCGAAATAGGGAGTGGGGGTGGTTAGGTGGAAAGTTCTCAGAGGCTCTTAAACTATCGAGAATCATGTAATCTGAGTGAAAAAAAGCCATGGAATTTATCACCGTATCAGTGTCTGGATAGAACATCATGAGTGATTGTCCATCCCCCTTAAGGTTCAATGCAATCACCTCTTATTCTCTCACTGAGCTTCACTTCCTGCTCATGGTGCCATCATCCCAGGGATTAATCTGGTGAAACTTGGGAGAAAGTCTTTCCACAGTCCCCCAAATACTGCCTCAACAGCACTATCACGGATGATCACAAAGCACCTTTTCTCTCACTTAGACATCGCCATTTCTTTCCTGTGCCACAGAAAGCCATTCCTTCTCTATGCACTACGACTGACATGGAAAATTATAATTCCCTTACATCTGTACGTCAGCATCAATAAAGCTAGCACCAGAGATACCTATGGAGCTTTGCATCACATTCGGGGAGAATTTCAATGAGATTGAAAACACTTAAAATAGGTGAGGATCACGTACCTGAATAGAAATGAGATGTAGCAATACAGAAAACAGGCAGAGAAAGGGAGCTACCTTTACTTCTGTTCTTCTCTCACAGGAAGTATACAGCCCTGGTCAGGGCAGCATTTTATGCAGAACTTGAACTGAGTTCAGCTGTTCCACAGGACAGTAAAGAGTAAATCGCATAGCTGTGGGTTTGTAGTGTTACAACACAGGATAAATCTTCCTGCTTAATTAAAACCAGCAACAGAGAAAAGATTTATCCCATGCAGTAATCTGTCATAATTCTCGAGACCAAATCTATTTAAAGTAAAAATTAACAACTTTATTTCTTAAAGTATAACACAGAATAATAAACGAATGACTATTTACAACTTCTTCCTCTAACCTGTCTTTTACCTTCCCCCTCCACAATACTAGTTCTATAAGGCTCCTAATTAAGATTTACAAAACAAAACGTCTTATCTCAAAATCAGGAAGCTTTCGGTTCTTCTCCATATTCCTGTCTTTTCACCAGTTACTAATCAATAAAGGTACCAATAGGAGAGCTATTTTCCAGGAAGTCTTTGCATGCTGGTAGCTTGGCAGTTCTCCTCTCAACTGTTCAATTTTCCATGGTCTTGTACTGCCAAACTATTGGGGACTGTATCATTGGCTTTTAAGATTGTCAAGATAATAAATTCATACTTGGTTGAAGGTGGGTATTTTGGCGTATGACTTCAAATGTTTTGCTGAATTTGTTTTTGTTTCAAGACAATGAGCTAATCGGGTTGTTCGACCAAGTGTAACATTATATCAATTTTTCAGAACACTTGGTGCTGTCAGATAGTTATTGATAGTTTTTAATTCTCTCAATGGTACAGTACACCCACGTGTTCATCACAGAAGTCACACCGAAAACTGACGAAGGGAGCATGACACATTGACTTCACTAAAGGTCTTGAGGCAAGCAGATTGGTTTTTATAACAAATGATAATGGTTGCTTTTAAACACCCCAATTTCCGTCATGAGATATCAACAGACCATTATCCTGTGTCTCTAGATTATCAGTCAATGGCTTGACCACCATAAACTGTCTTCCCATACGTGCAGATAACAAGTTAAACATTCTCAAGAGCAATTATTTAGTGACGGACATGTGGTTAGAAGGAACGTGAAACTATTGCATTCGGATTGAACAAAGGCACAAAGGGTTTATTCGGAGACTGAGGACGAGATTGGGATATCATGATGGTGGTATTGGACAGGATTGGTGAATGGGGAGGACATGGAGATGTAAATCTGTGAAGGACAAAATGGATTATGGAGTTTGAGAACAGTCTGGTTACTTTTCGCATATCAGTGAGTAATTTATAAATAGTAGTTTGATAGTTATAATATATAAGGAAAGGAATTTTTGTTTGGAACTGAAGGCATTGACTTGCCCTTTCCAAAATTTATATATAATGAGCAGAAATTCAAGCCAACCCGGTTTAGTAGACAAATATAATGACTTGACAGCTGAAAAATGTGTTGCTGGAAAAGCGCAGCAGGTCAGGCAGCATCCAAGGAGCAGGACAATCGACTTTTGGAACATAAGCCCTTCTTCAGGAACTTTTGTCTGAAACATCGATTGTCCTGGTCCTTGGATGCTGCCTGACCTGCTGCGCTTTTCCAGCAACACATTTTTCAGGTCTGATCTCCAGCATCTGCAGTCCTCACTTTCTCCTATTAAATATAATGACTTACCAGGAACAACAACTATAGCGAGGATGGGATAGTAACCACCTTGAATAATCCAAAGGATATCCTGGATCCGGCATGCTAATTATATCCAAGTCCGAGAGAGCCAGTAAAGACCCGAGGATAAGCTCCTGTCCATTGTTGGAACATACCAGTCGAATGTTCTCAGATTCTGATCGCTCCTCCCCGTCTCTGTCTCTTTCGAGCTGCTGATCCCTGTTAGTGCTGTCAGTGATGCTCCTACTCATACTATGGGATAGCACATTGAACAAAGCCCATTTATCTTTCAACAATGAAAACTCTCCATTGTGATAATTAGGATCCACGGAGATTGACATTAATCACAGTCACTGAACAATATTGATTTTATTAAAATTTTTTTAAAAAGTTTAAAGTTACACATTTGGCATGGGATATGTGTGGGGTGGGGATGAACAGAGGGAAGAAATATTTGAGATGATAGATTGATTGTATGTAATCATTCAATCTGCCTTAGATATGCGAATAATGTCAAAGGATTGTCAGAACTTAAAAAAGTTTCTCCGTTTATAAATCGAAACATGTAGTCTGTAACTCCTGATCAGTGATTATAATGTCAGGAAAATATGGAGAGAAATTTCTAGTCCACAATCTGACAGGAAAATGTGCATACAACAACATGAGGATAACAGACAAATGGCATGGATATGTTACCATAGAATATGATGTGACACACAATTCAGATAGTTATTCGAGGATCAAAGAGGGCAGGTAAGGGTCATGCTGTTCATGTTATCGATGTCAATGAACTATCATGAAATAAATTTCACTGGATTTCTATGCAGTGTGATTATGATACTGGGGACATGGCTGCTGAGACTGGAGGGAGGGAATATGATATTTCCCAGCCACCAGTATTGGAATTTTATTCTTCATATATCATATGAAGATCAAATTTCGGGATACAACTCCAATGAGGAATGAGGAGAGCCAATATTCACCATGCAACCAGAAGACATTGGAGCAGAAATTTGGCCATTAGGCCCATTTAGCCTGCTCCGCCAATCAATGATGGCTATAAATCTTCTCAACCCCATTCTCCCACTTTCTAAGTGTAACCCTTGATCCCCTTTACAATCAAGAACCTATCTGTCTCACTCTTAAATATACTCAATGACCTGGCTTCGACAGCTTTCTGTGGCGGTGAATTCCATAGATTCACCACTCTATGGCTGAAGAGGTTCGTCCGTATCTCTGTTCTGAAAGGTCTTCTCTTTACTCTTTCCCATCGGGGCCTCGTCTCTCCTACCATTGTAAATATCGTCCCAAAATCCACTCTGTCCAGGCCATTCAGTGTCCTGTAAGTTTCGAGTAGACCTCCTAACATCTTCTAAATTTCTCATATATAGACCCAGAGCCCTCAAATGTTCTTCATATGTTAAGCTTTTCATTCCTGGGACCATTCTCGTGGATCTCCTTGGAAAACGCTCCAGGGCCAGTACATCCTTCCTGAGATATGGGACCCAAAACTGTGCACAATAATCCAAATGTGGCCCCTGACCAAAGTCTTATACAGCCTCAGAAGTACACCCCTGCATTTATATTCAAGCTCTCTTGAAATAAATGCCATCATTGTATTTGCCTTCCTAACTATTGACAACCTGCAAGATTACCTTTCGAGACTCCTGGACTGGAACTCCCTTGGCTTTTTGCGCTTTTCACTTCTGAACCTTTTCGCTATTTAGAAAATAGTCCATGCCAGTATTCTTCCTGGCAAAGTGCATGATGTAACACTTGCCCACGTTATACTCCATCTGCCACATCTTTGCTCACTCCCGTAACCTGTACAAATCCTTCAGTAGGAGAAAGTGAAGACAGCAGATGCTGGAGATCAGAGTCAAAAAGTGTGGCGCTAGAAAAGCACAGCCAGTCAGGCGGCATCCGAGGAGCCGGAGATTCGATGTTTCAGGCATAAAGTCTTCATCAGGAACGAGGGGGTTGGGCGGAACGGGGCTGAGAGACAAATGGGAGAGTCTGGGTCTGGGACAGCGATAGCTAGATGAAGGTGAGTGGTGATAGTGAAAGGTCAGAGTGGAAGGTGGAGTGAAGATGAACAGGTTGGACAGTTCAAGAGGGTGGTACTGAACTAGAGGGTTAGATTTGGGATAAGGTGGTGGGAGGGGAGATGAGGAAATTGGCGAAATTGCCTTTGATACCGTGTGGTTGGAGGGTCCCTCGGTGGAAGATGATGCATTCTTTCTCCAGACGACTGCTGGGTAGAAATTGGCCATGGAGGAGGGCAAAAACTTGCATGTCCTTGTTGTAGTGGAAGGGAGAGTTGAAGTATTCGAGGATAGGGAAGTGGGGTTGTTGGGTGTGTGTGTCCGAGTGTGTTACCTGAACCGTTCTGCAAATTGATGTCCTGCCTCCCCAATGGGAAGGAGATCCGGTGCAATGGACAGAGTAGATGTGGTGTTTGGATGCACAGGATGTTCTTTGCCTGATGTGGAAGGATCCTTTGAAGCCTTGGATGGAGGTGAGGAGGGAGTGTTGACATAGGTTTCATACCTCTTGCAGTGGTAAAGAAGCTGTCAGGAGTGGAAGGTGGCTGGGTGGGGTTTGGGGGCATGAACCTCACGAGGGAGTTGTGAAGGGAATAGTCTCTGCTGATATGGGTGAGGAGGGAATTATACCTTTGGTGGTGGGGTCTGACTGTTGGTGGCGGAAATGGCGGAGGATGATGCGTTGTATCCTGTGGTTGGTGGGATGGAAGCCGAGCACCAGAGGGGTTCTGTCCTTGTTGTAGTTGGAAGGGTGAAGATCAAGGGCGGAGGTGCGGGAATTTGAGGAGATGCGCTAGAGCACCTTCCTGCAGCCGAACCACCTCTTCAATGTCCCTCTATCTATCTTTGCACTGTTTGAAAACTTAGCCAGAATCCCCTCAGTTCCTTCATGCAAATCATTAATGCATGAAGGGAATAGTTGTGGTCCCAACATTGAATCTTATGGAACACCTCTTGTCCCTGGCTGCCATCCTGAGAAGGACTCTTTAATCCCAACTCGCTGCTTTCTGTCAGACAGCCATGCTACTATCCATGTTCGTACATTGCTTCTAACACCATGGGCCCTTATCTTTCTCAATAGCCTCCTGTGTGGCACCTTATCAAAAGATTCTTGCGGAGCAAGTGGATAACATCTATTGTTCTTCTTTGTCTAATCTGCTTATTACTCTCTCAATGAATTCTAACAGGTTTGTCAAGCCTGACCTCCTCTTGATGAAACCATGTTGACTCTGTTCTATTTTACCAAAGACCTCCAACTATTCAGAAATCCCATCCTTCACGATGGATTCCAGCTTGTTACCCACAACTAAGGTAAGGCTAATCAGTCTGTAATTTTCCATTTTTTCCCTTATTAAACGGAGTGTGACATTAGCAATTTCCAGCCTCTTGGCCCTTTCCTGATTTTAGTCATTCCTGAAAGATTACTACTTATACTTGCACTAGCTCTTCAGCTATCTCCCTTCCAAGGCTGGGGTGTAGTCCACCTGGTCCAGGTGATTGATCCAAATTCAGGCCATTCAGTTTTCTAACATGTTATTCTTGATGATGGCCACCATACTCAGCTCTGCCCTCTCACTCTCTTCAACTTCTGTGAAATTATTCATGTCTTCCACCATGAAAACTGATGCCAAGTTCCTCATTCATTTCTTTGTTTCCCACTACTGTCTCTCCAGCATCATTTTCCAGTGTCCAATATTACTTTTACCCCGCTTTTGCATTTTACATATCTCTTACAAGAACCTCTTACAGTCTCCTCTATATTGCTGGTTCGCTTACCCCTATATTTAATCTTCTCCCTCCTTATTTTTTTGTCCTCTGTTAGTCTTTATAAGTTTTACAATTCTCTCGTTTTCCACTGCCCTTCACCACATTGTATGCTAACACTTTTCCTTGAATGCAATCCCTGACTTCCGTCGTCAGCCCTGGTTGCCTTATCCTCCCTGTATCATGTCTCTATTCCTCATCATGAATCTCTGCAGTGTCTCCTGAATTAATCTTGGGATCTCCTGCCATTGCTGTTCCACTGTCTTTCCTGCTATACCCCTCTCCACATATGAGAGATTGCTGCAAGTTTAGGTCCATCCTGTCCTTCTTGTTTAGGTCCTACCGACTCGGGAATCCCAATGATCCACATATCAGAAGTGCTGCCTTCCCTGCCAGCTGTTTGGCCATGTATTTAACTGTGCTACCTTCCTATTCCTAACCTCACTCGCACGTGACATATTCTGGTGTCTCCAAAATTCAAATATCCTTTCAACAGAACTCTCACAAGGCCTTTTATTTAAAGTGGTTAGACTTGATAATAAAAACTTAAGTGTGACCTCAGGAAAGTGGAGTCCACTGAATCAGTCCAGTCCCCAGAGGATCTGATATCTATCCCCGCCACTAAACCTGTTTGACAAGGTATACATATGGATTCGTGGTGCTGGAAGAGCACCACTGAACTGCTGTACTCTTCCAGCACCACTAATCCAGAATCTGGTTTCCAGCATCTGCAGTCATTGCTTTTACCAAGGTATACATATGAACCATATAATTGCAGATGGAGGAGGATAAACAGAAAACTAGAAAATATCAGAGAATATGGATGTCATGCAGCTTGTTTACTCTGCTTTGCTATTCAATTGGACTTTAGTTATTCTGTTCCTTTCAATGGCAGGATGTGTATGCAGCATCACCAGTGGGTCAGAAAGTGCCCAGTGTCGTTGTGTGCACAGTCCTGCGAAGGGAGTGTCCAGTGCCAGGCAATGGGGTGTGGGGAGTCCCAGGGGTGGCACAAGAAAAAAGGCTGCATGAAGTGACGATGGATTGACAGACTGAAAGGGATGGAATGGGTATCCAGGGACACTGCACACATGGAAGGGGCCGGGCAAGATTCCGAAATAACCAGGAAACCCGCGATGCACGGCTGCTTTTACAAAAACCTGACACGTTTGCTAGATTTCTCTGTCGAACCAAAACAAAAATACTGTAGATGGTAGAAATCCGAAGCAAACACAGAGACATACTGTGGAGAGAGGAAAGAGTTAATGTTCCCAATGCAGACACGGGAAGAATTTACAAAGTCCACATACACAGGATCCAGAGATTGAAATTGAACCCGAGTCCCTCGCACTTTGAAGCAGCAGTGTTGTGTCACCGTGCCGCCCAATGATGGATAATCAGAGTTAGAGACATAGCTACTGTTCTCTGTGATTGGGATTGAGAGTCCTGAATGATGAGTTGCCTACCTGGTACTTGGGTTTGGGATACATCATCTGGGCTGCAGAAGAACTTGGATTGGGCGGGGAATGATCCAGTGGTCAGGATTCATGTAGGTACCAATGGCTGGACAAATAAATGACAGTGAAAAGAGCGACGGGTAATACAGGACTAAACTATCATATCGAAATGCATGCAGCATCAGGAATAAGGTAAACACGCTTGTGACTCATTCACAAATTGGCAGGTACGACATGGGCATTACAGTGATATCACTGCAAGAGGATCAGGATTCGGAGCGGAATATTCAAGGATATTCATCCTGTCGAAAAGATAGGCAGGTGGCCAGAGTGATAGAGTTGTTTCATTATTAAGAATGGAATTGAATCATTAATCAACAATAAGAAATGAAGTAAGGTCCGATCATGTAGAATCTGTGTTGGTAGAATTGAGGAATCAAAAAGGTGAAAAAAATGCAGTTAGAGTTATGTACAGGAAGCTGGGGTGCAAGATACACCAGGAGCTAGAAAGTTCTGTAGGAAAGACAAAGTTACAGTGATCCTGTGGGATTTCATTATGCAGGTGAACTGGGAATTCAGGTTGATAGTGGTTCGCAAGGAAAGGAATTTGTGGAATGTCTATGAGATGGCTTTTTGGAGCAGCTTGTACAGGTGAAATAAATGAAGGAGCTTAAGGTGAAGGAATTCTTAGCAGGCAGTGATCATAATATGATTGAACTTATACTGCAGATTCAGATGGAGAAGGTAGAATCAGTAGTAACATTATTACAGCTGAATAATGGCAATTACAGGGACATGAGGGAGGAGCTGGGTAGAATTGACTGGGAGACGGGCCCAGCAGGAAAGACAGTACAACAGCAATGGCAGGAGATTTTTGGAGTAATTCAGGGCACAGCAGAGATTTATCCTGAGGAAAAAGAGGCTTATATCGGGAGAATGGGGCAACCATAGCTGACTAGGGAACTCAGGTATAGCATAAATGCAAAAGAGAAAGGATATAATGTGGCAAAGTGTAGTGGGAAACCTGAGGACTGGGAAGCTTACAAAGACAAAACAGAGGGCAAATAAAATAAAATAAGGAGGGAGATTATTAAATAAGGGGGGTAAGCGAGCTAGTAAGATAAAGGAAGACTGTAACAGTTTGTTTCGATATATAAAGTTCAAAAGAGCGGCAAAAGTGAACAGTGGATTACTGGAAAATGATACTGGGGAGATAGTAGTAGGGAACGAGAAATGGCCAAGGAACTGAAGAATTCCTTTGCATCAGCCTTGATTGTGGAAGGCACGAGTAATACATTAACCATTCAAGGGATTAAGGGGCCAGAGCTGAGTATGATGGCCACTACCATGGAGAACATGCTAGAAAAAAATGTAATGGTCCTAAGGTGGTTAAATAACCTTTCCCGGATGGACTACATCCCAATATTATATGGGAGATAGCTGAAAAATGAGTGGAGGTGATCGTGGTGATCTTTCAGGAATCACTAGAGTAAGGAACGATCCCGAGCACTGGAAACCCACTCGTGTGACACCCCATTTTAAAAAGAGAATAAAGAAAAAGACAACAAAAACCCACCATGAATAGTTTTACCACGGTCGTGGGTAAGATCCCGAAATTCATTGTGAAGGATAAGATTTCTGAATACTTGAAAGTGATTGTTAAAATAGGGCAAAGTCGGCATGATTTCGTCAAGGGAAGTTCATGCCTGACAAATCTGTTGGAATGCTTTGAAGACGAATGAGCAGGCTCGACCAAGCACAGCCAATGGATGTTATCCACCTGGACTTGAAGAAGGCCTTTGACAAGGTATCACACAGGAGATTACTGGTTTTGATAACGATCCGTGGTGTTAGAGCAAGGGTAGTGGTATGAATAGAAGCTTGTCTGTCTGGCAGAAAGCAGAGAGTGGGGATAAAAGAGTACTTCTCAGGATGGCAGCTGGTGACAAGTGGTAATTCACAATTCTCAGTGTTGGAATCATATCATTTACTTGTTACATTAACAACCTAGATGAGGGAATTGAGTGCACTCTGGCTAGGTTTGCAGATGATACAAAGATAGGCAAATGGCCAGGTCTTATTGAGTAGGCAGAGAGGCTGAACAAGGATTTGGACAGGTAAAGAGATCGGCAGATGCATTCCAACGTTAGAAAGTGTGAGGTCATGCACTTTGCAACGAAGAATAGAGGCATGGTCTATTTTTTTAAATGGCGAGGAAATTCAGAAATCTGAAGTGCAAAGTGACTGGGGAGTTCTAGTGCAGTGTTCTTTCAAGGTAAGCTTGCAGGTTGAGGCAGTAGTTAGGAGGGCAATCGTAATTAGGATTGGGAGCATTTACTACGAGAAGAATTGAATATAAGAACAGCATATATATGGCTCTTATCAGACCACATTTGGAGTATTGTACTCACTTTTGAGCTCCATATGTCAGGAAAGATGTACTGGTCATGGCGCGTATTCAGAAGACTTTCACAAGAATGGTCATCGGAATGAAAAGCTTATTGTATTGAGAAATGTTTGAGGACTCTGTGTCTATAGTTGATAAAGTTTAAAAGGATGAGAGGGAATAAAATTGAAATATACAGAATACTGAATGACCTGGAGCGAGTGGATGTTGATAAGATGTTTCCATTGCACTAGGATCCAAAGGCACAAAGGAACACGTTTTAGAACTGTGATATGGAGAAAGTTATTTAACCATAAAATGGTGTATGTTTGACATTTATTGCCACAGAAGGCCGTGGGGTCAGGTCATTGAGTATATTTGAGACGGAGGTAGATAGATTTTGATTATCCAGGGGATCGAGGGTTACGGGGAGAAGGTCGGAGAATGGGTTTGAGAAACCTATCAGCGATGATTGAATGACGAAGCAGACTCGATGGGCTAACTGCCCTAATGCATGCTCAAATGTCTTACCGTCTTCTGGTCTAAAACTTAAGGAAGTACCTTGCAACTCTGAGAAGATAGATTCATGTTCTTCATGAATGTCAGAAGCTGTTGGGAATAATTAACTGTTTAAGAATGAAGGTATTGTGGCTGCTGTCGGGGTGGTGGATAATATGACATTCAGTGCAGGATCACACACCAACCGCACTGTATTAATGTGCTGAGAGTGTGTTCAAAACCTGGACCTCTCTGTCTCTCACAATGGGGAGTAGGGGTTGGGGTGGGTGGGTGCAACATCCTCCCACGCATTTCAACTATCCTGAATCATGCATCCTGAGTGGATCAGCAGTCATGAATTTATCACCTTCTCTTTGTCTGTTTCGAATATAAGGAGTGATTGTTCATCTCTCTCAGGGTTCAATGCAATCACGTCTTATTCCCTCACAGCGCTACAGATCAACCTTCACTCACTCCTCATGGTGCCATCATCCCAGGGATTAATCTGGTGGAACTCCTCTTCATTCTCTCTGTGGTGTGGAGTTCACTTTATTTCAAGGAAAGAAAATCTGTCCACAATGCCCCAAATACTGCCTCAAAAATACTCTCAGGTTTGATCACAATAATTCCTTTCCCTCACTTTGCTGGCTCCATTTCATTCATGTGACAAAGGAAACCATTCATTTACGATGCACTGCCACTGATGGGGAATTTAAAACATCCTTACATCTGTAGGTCAGTATCAATAAAGCCAGCATTAGAGGTGCCCATGGGGATTGACATCACTCTTTGGAGAGGCTGAATTACAAAGAATCCATCTAAAACAGTGAATGGCTACCTACCTGAATGGAAACGAGCCGGTGGAATATGGGATGCAGGCAGAGGAAGGGAGCTACCTTTCCTTTTGTTCTGCCCTCACGGGATGTGTGCAGCTCTGGTCAGGCCAGCGTGTTATACCGGTCTTGAACTGAGTGGCTGTTTCAGCTGTTCCACAGGACAATAAATAGTAAAACAAATTGCCGTAGGTTTGCAGTTAAACAGAGACTTGACCAGAGAAGGATGACCCACTGCATTCTCTAATGGGCATAAGGCAAAACGGTATCAACAGATTATTATTCTGTGGCTCTAGAATACGAGCCTATGACGTGACCCACCATACACTGTCTGCCCATCTTTCAGATTTTGTGGAGAGACAAGTTAAACATCTCAAGTCCAATTATTTTGCAATGGGCACGTGGTAAGAAGGGAGTCGAAACAGATGCATCTGGAATTAGCAAAGGCACAAACGATGGTTTATTCAGGAATTGAACTGAGGTTGAGGAGGAGACTGGATCGCCTTAATGGTGGTACTGGACAGGATTGGTATGTTGGGAGGATATGGAGATGTACACTTTTCAGGAGAAAATGAATCAAAGAAGTTGAGAACAGTGCGTTTTATCCTTGCATATTGGTGAGTAATTTGTAAATAATAATTTGCGAGTTATAATTTCTAAGGAATGGTATATTTGATTCGAACTGAAAACATTGGTTTCCACCTTTCCAAAATCTACATATCATGACCATCGATTCAGTTCAGACCACTTCACTAGAAGACAGAGTGAGTTACCAGGAACACCAAATATAGCAAGGATAGGATAGTAACTAGCGTGGATAACCATCAGTACATCTTCAATCCGCGACACTAATGATATCCAAGGCTGGGAAAGCCAGTAAAGACCATAGGATAAACCCCTGTCCATTGTTGGAACATTCCAGTCTAATGTTCTCAGATTCTGATCCATTGTTGGAACATTCCAGTCTAGTGTTCCCAGATTCCCAACTCTCCTGCCCTTCTCTCTGATGCTGCAAATCCCTGTTACTGCTGTTGGACATGCTCCCACTTATACTATGGGATACAACACTGAAAGCATTCCCTTATTAGTAGAAGAGAGAACCTCTCTAGGGGCATATAGGATCCATGGAGACTGACATATTTACATTCGCTGAACAAATAGCTCCAGTTATACCCTTTGAATTCAATGCTAATTTATTAAAATTCAAAATACCTTCAAACATTTGTGCGTTCTGTGTGTGATATGTGAGTGTGACTGAAGGAAGGAATGTTGAAGATGGCAAATTGATTGTGTGTATTCATTCGTCTGCCTTGGATATGGAAGTAATTCCAGAGGCTTAACAGGACATAAACATGCTTCTCTGTTCTTGTATACAGAAATAAATCCAGTAAATACTGATCAGTCATTGCAAAATCAGTAAAATATTGAGAGAACAACTATCATCCATGATCTGATAGCAAAATGTGCCAAAGAAAACGAAGGTTACAACAAACAAATGGCGTCGATATGTCAACGGAGAATTGCACATAACAAACACAGTGCAGATTGCTATTCCAGGATCAGAGAGGGCAGCTGTGGGTCATGCTGTTGATGTTATCGATGTTAAGGAACTGTCATGAAGTGTAATTTAATGGATTTCGAGTACAGTGTGATTATGATATTGGGGAAAAGGCAGAAGACGGAGAGGTCTGGAGGACATGGCGGAGGGTGGAGAGACAGTGATGTTCCCCAGTTACCAGAATTGGAACATTACTCTTTATAACTCATATGAAGAACAGATTCAAGAATACATCTACAATGAGGAATTAACAGAGACAATATTAATGAATTTTTTTTCTACAATATAAAATACAGGAACAAAATGGTTTTCTGCAAACAACAATATATGCAAAGTACAAAGAGATAAGGTTGTTAAAATACACTCCTGATATTGAGCTATATAAATTGAAATGTGATTTACATAACTAGAGAAGTGGTGTGCAAACTTTATCAATCATTATTTGACTCACAGCTGAGATCGTGATTTCCTCTCTGTCACTGAGTCCCCTCACTAAGATTCTCTGGACTAGTCTCTCATATAGTATCGGGGAAGGGGGGGGGGGGTCGTGCAGGCAGGGTGTTGGTTATCATTTCCTGCTGCTCTTGGCACAGTCTACTTCCAAACTCTGCTTTCTCCATGGAACCAATCTATTGGCCTAGTGGGTTTTGTTTAGCTGTCAGAAACCCAGCTCTGTGATATTATTGGAAATAAATAATCTGGGATGACAGCCAGTATCAGCACAGTGCTCACAGTGTATGGCGCACAGACAAAGGGTTTGCCGTCCAGAGAAATTTCTAAATAAAGCTTCTAACTTCTGTCTGCGGTCTTCTGATCTATCTAACTTCACCCTCATCTAACACCTTTTCCTCTTGCACTCAGTCTGTCGCTCCCCTTTCTAGCCTCTCTCAGTTTATCTCACTTCACTTGCTTTTTCTCAGTTTATTTAATTGTCACACAATCTATCTTCAAACACTCTCTCGATCTCCAATTGTGCAATTGGAGAGCTTGCGAATCCACGATGGGCTGAATGGCCTCCATCCATTCCAAAATAATTCTGAGGTACTCTGACCCACAATAAATACCTCGTGGGCAGACATGCTGGTCCGGTGGCATGTACAGTGCACAATCACCCATTATCTTTTCCTGCTCTTCTCTGATGGACAGCTGCCTTGAAATGTCTGTTCAAAATAAGTGGACTGAATGAAGTTCGAGCAATCGAGAAGGCTGTATATTTCAATCAGGATTTAATGAAGGATGAGATTCCAGAATAACATAAGCAATGATTGAAAAACAGGCAACATAAGAAATGGCAGATGAGTCGAATCCCGCCACTGCAGATGGTGGAAATTCAGTTCAATATTGTAAGAATATCCCTGGAATTAAGAATCGACTGATGAGAATGAAATCATTGCCGATTGTCAGAAAAATCCACCTGGTTCACTAATATCCTGCAATGAAGGAATCTTCCAACCGCACCTGGTCTGGCTGACGTGTAATTTCAGACCCAAAGCGATATGATTGACTCCTAATCGCCCTATGAAATGGTCTAGTGAGTTATTCAGTTGTACCAATCGTTACAAAGTTTCAAACAAATGAAACCGGATGGACCACTTGGCATCGAAATGAGCATCAGAAAAGTCAACATTAGAAACATCACTGTCGAACCTGCAAAGTCTTCCTTACTAACATCTGAGGTCTGGTGCCAACATTGGAACAATTGCCTTACAGACTAGTTAAGCAACAGCCTGTCATCGTCATACTCACGGAATCATACCTTACAGAAATAACAGAAATTAAACATGGACAAATGGACAAAGGTGTCTCTTACTGATTACCACGTAACATCGTTCCTCAGCTGAATCAGTCCTCCTCCATGTTAAACAACACTTGGAGAAAGCATTGACTGTGACAAGGGCACAAAGTGTATTCTGGCTGGGGGATTTCAAAGTCGACTGCCAAGAGTGGTTTTGGCAGCAGTACTACTGATCATGCTGGTCGGCTCCTAAGGACATAGCTACATGATTGGGTCTGCAGAAGGTGGTGATGGAATGAGCGAGAGGGTAAAAAACATACCTGACCTCATCCTTACCAATCTACCAACTGCAGATGTATATGTCCATGACAGTATCGGTAAAAGTGACCACCACACTGTCCTTGTGGTGATGAAGTCTATTGTCTCCATAACCTCTATTGTGTTGTGTGGCAATATCACCATGGTAAATGGCACAGACGTTTATCAGATCTACCAACCCAAGACTGAGCGTCCATAAGACACTGCAGACCATCAATAGCAGCATAACTTTCTCCAGTACAATCTGTAACGTCATGGCCCAGCATGCCCCCCCCCCCACCTCCCCCATTCAAACATTAGCATCAAACCAGAGAATTAACCGTGTTTCAATGGAAAGTGCAGGATGGCACGCCAGGAGCAGAACCAGGAATATATAATGATAAAATGTTAATCTGCTGAAGCTTCCAAACAGAAATACTTGCGTGCCAGATAGCATAAACAGCAAAGGACAGACAGAGCTCAGCGATCCCAGCACCAATGCATCAGATTTAAGCTCTGCAGTCCTGTTAATCCAATCATGAATGGTGGTGGACCATTAAGCAACTCACTAGAGTAGGAGTCTCTACAAATATCCCCATCCTCAATGATCGAAGAGCCCAGAACATCAATGCAAAAGATAGAAGTTTTGAGTGAATGATCCATTTCGGACACCTCCCGTGGTCCCCATCATTATAGGTAGCAGTCTTCAACAAATGAGATGAACTGATATCCAGAAATGGTTGAAGGTACTGGATATTTTAAAGGCTATGGGCCCTGATAACATGCCGGCAATAGCCCAGAAGGCTTGTGCTCCAGAATTTCCCTCTCCCCTAGCCAAGCTGTTCCAGTATGCTTACAAACTGACAATGGGGAAAAACTGCTCAGATATGTTCTGTACATAAAACGCAGGACAAATTTAACCCGTCCAAATACTGCCTTATCAGTCTACTCTCCATCATCAGTAAAATCATCAACAGTGCTATCAAACCGCACTTGCTCAAAACTAACCTGCTCAGTGAGGCCCAGTTTGGGTTTTGCTAGGGTCACTCAGCTCCTGAGCTCGTCACAGTCTTGGTTCAAACATAGAAAAGGGAACTGAATTCCAGCCCTTGACAGCAAGGCTGAATTCTGCCAAATGTGACATCAAGGAGCCCAAGCAAAGATGGTATCCCGGGCCAATACTGCATTATTGGAGTCATACCTGACAGATAGGAAGATGGTCATTGTTGTTGGAGGTCAGTCATCTCAGCTCCAGAACATCTCTGCAGTAGTCCCTTAGGATAATGTCCTCGGTCCAAACATCTTCAGCTGCTTCAACAATAACCTTCCTTCCATCATAAGGTCGGGAGTGGGGATATTCGATGATGACTCCACAATGTTCAGCATCATTCGCAAATGGTCAGATGCGGTGCAGTCCATGCCCAAAGCAACATGATTTGGACAATATCCAGGCTTGGGCTGGCAAGTGGCAAGTAACATATGCGCCATAAAAATTCAGACAATGAGTATCACCAATAAGAAACAATATAATCACTTCGTATTCAGCAGCATTATCATCACTAACCCATTATCAATATCCTGGGGGGGGGGGGGGGGTATCATTGACCAGAAACTCAACTGGACTCGCCACATGAATATAAGTGCAGATCAGATGCTGGGAATAATGTACGAGTAACTCACCTCCTGACTACCCAAAGCCTGTTCATCATCTACAAGGCACAATTCAGGAATGAGATGGAATATTCTCACTTACCTGAATGAGTGCAGCCCCAACAACACTAAAGAAGCTTGACATAATCCAGGACAAAACAGCCCATTTGATTTGCACAACATCCGCAAGCATTCACTCCCTTCAACAATGTCACTCAGAAGCAGCAGTTTGTACTATCTATAAGACACAATGGTGGAGAAATTCCTCAAAGATTCTCAGACAGCTCCTTCCAATCTCACGAACACTTCCATCTGGAATGACAAGGGCAGTAGACTTTTGGGAACACCACCACCTTCAAATTCCCCTCCAAACCAGTTAACATCCTGATTTGGAAATAGATCGCCGTTCCTTCACTGTTGCTGGGTCAAAACCCTGGTATTCCCTCCTTAATCACGAGTGGGTCAACACACAGCAGGTGGATTGCAGCAGTTCGACAAGGCAGTTCGGCACCACCTTCACAAGGGGGCAAATAGGGGCGGGCAAGAAATGCTGCGCCCATCCAGCGATGCCCACATCCAAAAATGATTTTCCAAATCGTTCCAAGTTGATCATCTCGATGGGACAGGTTATCTAGTTTGAACACGAACAGGAAACCTATGTTTCTAATATTGAACATTTTAGACCTTTCTGTTATTCGAAGGGTGTTCAGTATTCGATGACATATTGTTGCTGAGTTTTGTGATAAATTGCACCGTTTTGTTAAATTTAACAATACTGGCGTTGCAGGATCGATTCTTCAAAAAATACCAGACGGAAAATGACAATCATCATGGAGACAATGTGCTCCCGCCATATGAGACTCACAGATAGGAGCTCATATTCAAAATACTAATGGACTACTGGCCAACATTGAATCCTCCCACCGTCCGTATCACAGTTGTTAACATTGACCAGAATGTGAAGGCAAAACAACATACAAATACCATGATTACAAAAGCATGTCAGAGACTTACAATTCTGCACTGAATAGTAGACCATATGATCATAAGGGCATGAGATAGAGCAATAGATTTAGGTCATTCAGCCGATTCCTTCACTCTGAAACTGTGCTATTTTGTGATAGTCTCTATGACTAGTGGCAATGTCTTCTAAATGTTGACTGTATCAATCTTTGCAGTAATCGATCAGTTTCTATCAGATGCCTCGCCTCCCATTCTTCTAAATTCCATCGAGTATGGATAAAAGAGCCCTCAAATGCTGCTCATATGGCAAGCTGTCATCCCCAAGATGGATCACCTCCAACATAGTCCATTACATTCTCAGCAGTATGACTTTTCAAAGACTCTTGAAATGAATGCTAACATTGCATTTGCTTTCCAAACTGCCAACTGAACCTGCGGATTAACAATAAGAAAGGACGAATGCTTCAAAATCGTTTTCTGCTTCAGATTTAGTGGATCCTATTAGAACATAGTGTCTGCCTCTAATCAGCCTACTTAACGGCATAATTTCACACGTTCCCATATTACGTTCCATCAGCCACGTGTTTTCTCATAGTCCTAAACTGTCCAAGTCTTCCTGCAGCCTCCCCACTTCCTCTATATCACTTGCCCGTCCAACCATTATTGTATCATCTGCAAACTTAGCGAAACTTCCCTCAATCCTTGGTCCAGGTGGTTCTTGTATAAGATGTTTCCTGAATTCCCAAAGGACTGTCCACTGATCTACAAAGGCCAACACTCTAGATATTGACTCCATTGAGGTTAACATAGTGGATTGATTGGAATTATACCTGTAAACTCTTCACTCTCTGCGCCACTGACACTCAGTAGGAGCACATGCTTCGACCCTTTTGTTGTGAATTTACCCCATTTTGGTGACACAGGACTTGATGGTGCACAATCCCAGTGTATTGATGTCACTCTATCTCGACACTACTTGTGTGGCGCTTACACCGACCAATGTCACTGTGTCTTCATGACGACGGAGGGAGGTCGGGGAGGGGTTGGCTATGATGAATAACTGTGTGACTGTTAGGTTGTAATCTGCCCCGACAGCCTCGGATGTACCTGTGCCCTTTGTCACCGCTGCAGGCATGATAAGTCTTCCTGTGAGTCAAATCAAGGAAAGTGATAGGCTTGGTTGATGTTCCAGGCTGAGCACTCAGGTCCTGTCTGGACCAACTGGCAGAGGTAATTACATACATCTTCAGCTTCTCCCCCTGACGCCCACATTCCAACCTGCTTCAAGAAGGTGAAGAAAGTAAGTGAGAAAGCTCATGCAACTTACTTTAATGATTACCGCCTAGTGGCTCCGAACTCAATAAATATGAAGTGATTCAAGAGACTGGTTATGATCCACACACCTCCAGTCTTCCAGCCTGCCCAAATCACGAATAATTTGCTGACTGATGTAATGGGTCCACAATGGATATCATATCCCGAACACTGCACTCCTCCCTGGGACATCTGGACAACAAAGGCACCTACATCATACATCAATATCCCCTCCAGACTGATCACAAAACCCCATGACTATAGTCTCATCTCCTCCCTCTGCCACTGGATCCTCAGCTTTCTGACACACACATCACGATGAATGAAGACAGGTAACTGCACCTCCTCCACAATAACACTCAACACAGGAGTTCCAGAAGGATAAGCCCTCATCCCCCTACTGTACACACTTTACACGCATGGCTGTGCCCTCAGCCCCCTACTGTACTCCCTGTACAACCATAGCGGTGTCCTCAACCCTTTGCCATCCACCTGCATATCCACAGCTGTGTCCTTGGACCCCTACTGAACTCACTGTACATCCACGTTTGTATCCTCAGCCCCCAACTGTACTTCCTGTCCACCCACAGCTGCGTCCTCAGCCCCTAATGTGCTCACTGAACACCCATGGGTGTGCCCTCAGCCCCCAGCTGTACTCACTGTACACCCACGGCTGTGCACTCAGCCCTTTTCCATCCTCCCTGTATACCCACAGCTGTGTCCTCGGACCCCTACTGGACTCACTGTACATCCACGTTTGTGTCCTCAGTCCCCAACTGTACTTCCTGTACACCCATGGCAGGTCAGTGGAATGGTCAAGAAGGTATATGGTATGCTTTCCTTCATTGGACGGGGTATTAAGAACAAGAGTTAGCAAAACATGTCACAGTTGTATAAGACTTTATTTCAGCCACAATTGGAATATTGCGTCGAGTTCTGGTCGTCACATAACCAAAAGGATGTGGATGCTTTGGAAAAGGGTGCACAGGACATTCACCAGGAGATTGTCTGGGATGAAGGACGCTAGCTGTGAAAATATCGTGAGTAGACTATGATTATTTTCATTAGAAAGACGACATTGACAGAGGGCCTGATTGATGTCTACAAAATTATGAGAGGTGTAGACAGGGTGGATATTAAGAAGCTTTTCCCCAGAGAACGGGATTCAATTACCAGGGCTCACGAGTTCAAATTGAGAGGGGAAAAGTTTATTGGTGACTTGCATGGCAAGTTCTTTACACAGAGGGTGGTGGGTGCCTGAAATGCGTTGCCAGCGGAGCTGGTAGAAGTGGATACGATAGGGCCATTTAAGATATTTTTCTGGACAGGGAGCAAAGGGGTACAGACCCACAGAAAGTAGGCGACAGGTTTAGACAGAGGATCTGAATCAGCTCAAGATTGGAGGGCCAAAGGGCCTGTTCCTGTTCTGTAATTTTCTTTGTTCTTTGTTCTAATATTATCAAAGGCTCATCAAACCCCAGTAATGATCTCCTACAACCTCTTTCATCAGGCTCGACGATACAGAAGCTTGAACACACGCTGCAGCAGGTTCAGGAACAGCTTCTTCCCAGCCGTTGTCAAACTGAATGGACTCTCTAATCTTAGATAATGCTGATCTTGTTCATGTTGATCTCACCTCGCGCACGCTCTGTGCAACGTAACCTAATGCCTCTCAGACATGTTTTACAGCCATTGTTCTGTACATCCTTGCTCATTATCATCTGCCTGGACACCTTGATACAGGTGACAATAAATCCTCACCTCCCACTCTCCAGCTCCCTCTGATCCTCACTCTGAGCTCCCTCCAGTCCTCACCTCCAGCTTCTCATGATCCGCACCCCCAGCTCTGTGCGACCCACCCAACACAGCTCCCCATATCCTTTGTCCCTCACTGTTTCTCTCACTCCGTTTCCCTGTGTTTTCCTTTTCTCTGTTTTCTGTTTGTCCCCCTGGGTTTACTCTCTCCCCTTCTCCCTGTCCATGTGACTGTTTGTTTCCTTGTTTTGTTTCCTTTCTCTCTTTGACTGACTGTCCTCCTGTTTCTGTTGCGAACTATTTTGGAACTGCCTGTCTCCCAGTTTTCTATATACTGGCAACTGAAAACATTCTATTCGAGTGCATAATCGTCTGACATGGTAACTGTCCTGCCCAGGACCATGAGAACGTACAGAAAGTTGTGTGCACAGCCCACACCATCACAGAAGCCAACATCTCATCCACAGACACCATTTTTACTTCTCATTGTCGCAGAAAGTCTCGCAACATCAAAGATCTCTCCCACCCAGATAATTATCTCCTGCAAACACCTGCATTATACTGATGAATTGCCCTCTCTAACTTCAAATAATATCAAATGTGCTAACGTCGATCTTGCTCTGCACGCCGCCTGTGTGATGCCTCACTCTTTTTAAGTACCCTGTGATCTCTGTTTTCTTGGAGAAAGTGAGGACTGCTGATGCTGGAGATTACAGCTTAAAAATGTGTTGCTGGAAAAGTGCAGCAGGTCAGGCAGCATCCAAGGAGCAGGGGAATCGACGTTTCGGGCATAAGCCCTTCTTCAGGAATGAGGGGCGTATGCCAAGCATGCTAAGATAAAAGGTAGGTAGGAGGGACTTGGGGAGGGGCGTTGTGAATGCGATAGGTGGAAGGAGGTTAAGGTGAGGGTGATAGGCCGGTGAGTGGGTGGGGGTGGAGAGGTCGAGAAGAAGATTGCAGGTTAAGAAGGCAGAGCTGAATCCGAGGGTTGGGACTGAGAAAAGGTGGGAGGAGGGGAAATGAGAACGCTAGAGAAATCTGCATTCATCCCTTGTGGTTGGAAGGTTCCGAAGCGGAAGATGAGGCGCTCGTCCTCCAGGCGTCGTGTTGCCATGGTCTGGCGATGGAGGAGGCCAAGAACCTGCATGTTCTTGGCGGAGTGGTAGGGAGAGTTAAAGTATTAAGCCACGCAGCGGTTGGGTTGGTTTTGCGGGTGTCCCAGAGATGTTCAACCCTCATACTCTGCACCGCCTTCTTGACCTGCAAACTTCTTCCCGACCTCTCCGCCCCCACCCCCTCTCCATCCTATCGCCCTCACCTTAACCTCCTTCCATCTATTGCATTCCCAACGCCCCTCCCCCACGTCCCTCCTCCCAATCTTTTATCTTAGCCTGCCTGGCACACCCTCCTCATTCCTGAAGAAGGGCTTATGCCCGAAACGTCGATTCTCCTGTTCCTTGAATGTTGCCTGACTTGCTGCGCTTTTCGAGCAACACAGTTTTTTAAATCTCTGTTTTCTTGTTTATTACCACGTGCCTCCACTTCTCACAAAACAAAACCTACTACTGTATATGGGATTAGGAAGTGTGGACTTTTCTGAATGTTCCTCTCGCTGCTCTAATAAGGCAACTTTGGAACTTCCATTCTGAATTTGCTTCAGTAATTTATTTATATAAATTGACAAACATTTTAATGCAGTTTTATTTGCTGTGAAGAAGTAATTTTTACGCTTTTCGGCCTCAGTCCAAAACCAAAAGTGATAAGAACAATGAACTTATTCATTAAGACCTATGAATTAATGAGTCAGGTTGAAATGAATATGACATTGGCTGGAAGATGGCATGAAATGGGTGCAGTGGCTTTCCTTTCTCTCTATTTGACTGACTGGCCTCCTGTTTCTCTCGCGAAATATTTTGGAACTGCCTATCTCCCAGTGCTCTGTATACTGGCAACTGAAAGCCATGGGGAGACTGCATGGACAGTACAATGATATTCCCCAATCATGATCACTCTTTCTGACAGATAGAATTAACCATAAAACACAAGGAAACAGCATATATATATGGTGATATATATTGAAAGACTTTGGAGAGTGGGGAAATAAGCTTGTTCAATGAAGGACACAGAGTGTTCAATCGCCAATAATCTATTCCTATTAGTTCATGAAGTTCAGCTGCCTCTAAAATGTCTTTTCAAACAAAGTGGATTTCCTGAGATTTGCTGGATATTCTTAAAAAGATTTTTTTCATTTGATACTTCAAAAAGAAACAGACTTCAGCTGTAATACAAGTGCCACAGACGCACCAAATATAATAGGAATTGGAAAGGATCAAATTGTCCAAATATAACCAAGTTCAACATATAGACCTGACACGAAACATGAAATATAATGATATGGAAATATGAAATACAAACTGAAAATGGTGGAAAAATGCAACAGATAAGGAAGTATCTGTAGACAGAAACAGAGTTAACATATCGAATATGATGAGACACTGTTCTGAAAAGTCATATTGGAATCAAAGGTTAAGTCTGTGCATCTCTTCTCAGATGTTATCTGACCTGCAAAGTTTTGCTTCAGTTCTTTCGATTTCTTTTTCTTTCGGAACTGTGACAAATTGTCTGATCAGAATGATATCAGCAAAACCGTTATCTCAGTTGAATCTCGAGTAATTTGTTGTGGACATTAAATGAGAAATTACAAAGTTCCTACGTTTGACAGGGCTCTAAATATCGTTGATGTATTGCATTGTGAGAACTTGCCATGAAAATGTTGAAACAAAAGTAGAATTTGCTGGAAAAGCCCAGCAGGTCTGGCAGCTTCGGTACAGAGCAATCAGAGTTAACGTTTCGGGTCCAGTGACACTTCCTCAGAACTGATGTCAGCTAGGAAAATGTGGTTGATATGCAGAAGAGGCTGGATAGGTGTTAATGGAAACGATTAGTAGTTAACAATAGAGGGTGAGTAATGGAAGGTTATGTGAGGACTAGGCCTGTTGTATGGGTAGGGGGCAAGGATATTGAGGAGTTCAGGCCCTAAAATTATTGAACATGATTTTCAGTCTGAAGGGCTGCAGGGACCATACGAGGAAAATGATGTGTTGTTCTTCCAGCTTGAGCGGAGATTTCCTGGGACATTGCAGCAAGCCTGACACAGAGATAATGGCCAGTAAACAGGATAGGGTACTAAACAGGCAGGCAACTGGAAGCTCAGGGTCATTTGCAGACGTTCAACATAGATGTTCTGCGAAGTAGCCAAGTAGCCTACTCTTCACTTCTCCAATGTAGAAGACGACCACATTATGAGCAGCGAATGCAGTGGGCTAGATTGTGGAATATGTTGATAAGATGCTGCTTCTCCTGGGAGGTAAGGTTGGGCCCTTGGATAATGAGGATGGGCAGTAAGTGGTGAAGTGTTGCACCTTCGGCAAGGGAAAGTGAAGTGGACATGCGGCGGGGGGTGCGGGGAGGTGTTGAGAGTGAATAAAGAGCGGACAGATGTATCCTGGAGGGATTGGTCCCTGTCGAAGGCGGACAAGGGAGGGGCGGCGAATATGTGTCTGATGGTGGCATCTCTCTTGAGTGGTGGGGGGGGGAGGTGGGTATGTGGCTGATGGTCCTCTGCATGTGAATGCTGGTGGGATGGTAGGTAAGGACAAGGGGAAGTCTGCAGCAGTAGGGAAGTGGAGGGGGAGGCTGGACGTGCAGGAAATGAGTCAGACCCAGTTGAGGACCCTCTTGACAACAGCGCGTGGAATCTTTGTTTGAGGAATATTGTGGGCATTTAAAAGGCGTCCATGTTGAATTTGGCATCATCAGAAGAAATGCGGTGGAGATGGATGAACTGAGAGAATGAATTGGAGTCTTTTCAGGAAACAGGGTGTGAGGATGTCTGCTCCAGACAGCTTTAGGAGTTGGTGGATTAATACTAAATATCAAGGGTTGGTCTATCCTCAGAATTGGAAGCAGAGACGTCGAGGAAAGGAAGGGAGGAGTCACCCGTGGATCAGGTGAAAGGGAGGGGTGAAAACCCAAAGTGAAATGAATGAACGTTTCCAATTCTGGGCAAGAGAGAGAAGCAGCAGCGATGATAACATCTTTGTATCGGAGAAAGAGGAAGGGGTCTGGAATAGAACTGGAACACGGAATGGCCTATGTACGCCATGAAGAAACAGGTAGAACACCGTCACGTGTGTATCCATGCACCCCCTCTGTGTGGCAGGAGCAGGTTAAAGCAATGGGTCTGCTCAGGCAGTTCTGTTTCTGGATTTTCAGGAAGAGATGGAATCGAGCTCTGCTATCAGACAGCCATCAGCTTGATGCAATTAAGGAAGAAGGCGTCAAGTGGGCGGTAATCTCCAGATTGAATGCGGTCAATTTTCGTAGTTGAGACAATGGCCTGATGTGCCATGATGGGGTCATGGTCCAGGGGAAGATAAGAGGAGATATCTGAGAGCGGGTGCTCAGTCTCTGCAATGTAGCTGTTAGTCCAATAGACTACAGCAGCACCACCCTTATCAGCACAGGCTGAATAACACAGTCAGGGTTGAATATAAGCACATGGTGTGCAGTTATTTCAGAGGGTGATATGTTGGTTTGGAAGAGGGGGGAGAAAAGAAATGAAGACAACCAATGTCACGTCGAGAGTTCTTAATGAACAGATTGAGTTCAGATAAAAGGGGAGAGGGTGGGGTCCAGGTGTAGAGAGAGTGTTGGAGCTGGGTGACGGGGTCTATTGGATAGGGAGAAGAATCTTGTCCAAAACAATGGGCATTGAGGCGAAGACAGCAGAAGAACAGTTCAACATCATGTCGAGACCAAAATTCATTAAGGTGGTGGCACGGAGAGGCAAAGGTCAGATATTTGCTGAGTTCAGAACATTCAGTATCAGAGAGTGGAAGTTCAGGAGGGATGGTGAATATACGACAGGAGGTCGAGTTGAGGGAGGGCATGGAGTCAGAGGGTAGGGTATGGGAAGTCAGGAGGCTTCCAGAGTATCATGGGTATCTCTATATTGTTGCACATTCGGGAGCCTACTACATCTGGTGAGCATGGCGAATGAGCTGGGGAATAAATTAGAATAGTGGAGTTCTGCTGCCTTGACCCAATGTGATACGATGTTGTTGGATAGAGAAAATGTTGCTCTCAGTGGCACTGACATTGCACGATGAGTCCTCAGAAAGTAACTAATTGAAAATAATCCGGATCATAATCTTCGTGAAACGTACTGATTTCTTTGGGGTGGCACACAACCTGCAAGCTAAAGTCTTTCTGAGAGTTTGACCAAACTGGAAAAACATAATATGTCTTGATGTTATTAACTGGACAGATTTATCCATGGTTTTGGAAGGCACTAGCAAGGGCAGAGTTTATTTGTTATTCCCAATAGCTCTGGGGAAGGTGTCATTGCACAGTGAGGAAATTACCAGCACAGAATTTCCTTCGATTCACATTGACCACAGTTTACTCAGGGTTCCTGGTGTCACATGAGGAGACGAGACTGTTACACGCCTCCTTCTGGAATGTGCCTATGAAAAGGAACTCTGGAGAAGAATGCAGCGGCGTTCGTTGAGCTTCGTTCCAAACAGATCCGTGACACAGGACTCCATGGTCTATTGTCTGTTCCCTAGGACACACACCGAGACGAACATCAACTGTGCCTGGAGGATCATCAACTCGGTCAAAGACGCTCTTTGGTCTGTCTGAAACCTGTTTATCTTCCAGCTGAAGGGGTTGACCCCGACTGAGTGTTGCAGACTGGCACATTCCAATGTCCAGGACTACGTGTTGAGGGAGGCGCTGAATCTTGGGGCAGCTGCCACTAAGGCGCAGTAATGTCTGTCCACCAACAGTGGGCCCACTTAGAAAGTGGGCTCCGCTGACACCTCAGCTAAATATATGGATGGTAAACGTACAGACTTGTATATACGAAGGATTAATTCTAATCTCTTTATCAAAAGAAATGCAATGTGCACATACGAATCGCATCATCAATTGTATAGATCATCAAAATATTTTATGAGCAAAGTATATTTTTGAAATTAAAAAAGTGTTTCCCTCCTTCTCTAACCAAAACTATGTGTGGAGTGGTCGATTGACATGCTGTAATTGGCAGAGTAGGTAGTAATGCTTTGGTTCGAGAAGCTTCAGTAAGCAGCAGTTCAGCAAAATGTGCAGGTAAGCTCAGATAAAGTCCCTTTAATGCTAGTCTGACAGCAGTCAAGATGGCAGTTAGGGCAGTCACATGTTCTTGCTGCGGGATGTGGGACCTCAGGAAGACTTCCACTGTCCCTGATGACGACACTTGTATGGGAAGTGTTCGGGAGCTGTAGCTGGCTGCTCTCAGGGTCATCCGAGATACTGAGAACTTCATAGATAAGAGCTTTAGTGAGGTGGTCACAGCCAGGTCCCTCCCTTAGCCTGTTTCTGCAATGACTGTCACATCCCAGTCCCATGTAAATAGTTCATCTGCCTTACTTGTCAGCCCTGTTGTCTTTTCATAAACGCTATTTAATCCAACAGGCGTTCCTTGCTTCCTGTCGTGTTCCAGGCAGAGAGTAGCTGGGCGACCACTAGGAATGGCAAAGGGAGTAGGCAGAGAATGTAGGAATCCTCTGTGGCTATTCCCCTTGAAAACAAATATACCATTCTGGATACTGATTTGGGGGGTGGGGGAATATGTGGGTGTCGGGAAATGACCGTGCAAGGGAAAGCAACAGTAGCCAGGTTGGTTGCAGTACAACTGGCTCTGGGGCACAGCGGGAATGGGAAAAGATAAATTGGGTCTTAGAGGTAGGAGAGTCGATTGTTGGGGGAGAGATCGAAAATTCTGTGGCCTCAAACCGGAATCCAGGATGGTGTGTTGCCTCCCAGGTGTCAGAGGCCAGGATGTCTCAGAGCAGCTGCAGAACCTTCTCAAGGGGAAGGCAGAGCAGCCAGAAGTCATTGTGCACGTTGGCACAAATGACAGAGGTAGATATAGGAATGAGGTCCTACAGAGTGATTACAGAGAGCGAGGAGGAAAATTAAAAACCAAGACCATGACCGTGGTAATCTCTTGATTACTTCCAGTGTCATGAGCAGGTGAAGTTAAAAATAGGAGAACGTGGCAAATAAATACGCGACTAAATAATTGGTGCGGGGACAGGGATTCGGATTTTTAGATCATTGGGATCTTTTCTGTGACAAAGGTGACCCGTTCAAGAGGGACAGGTTGCACATGCACTGGAGAGGGCACCAATATCTTTGCAGCCAGTTTTGCTAGTGCTGCAAGAGAGAGTTGAAAGGAGATTGGCAGGGGGGTGTTATCCGCAAGAGCAGGGATGCAAGTACGAGGCTGGAAAGAGATAGAGTAATCAGGATTTGTAATGTGAAAAGACAAGTCAGGCTGGAACAAAACGGGGAACAAGGAATGCCTGTTGGATTAATTTACACTTATTTCAATGCAAAGGGGGTGATAGTTAAGATCGATGAACTCCGGGTGTGGATAGGTACATGGGACTGGGATAGTGTAGCTATTGCGGAAATATGATTCAGGGGAGAAAGGATTGACAGCTTAATGTGCCAGGGTAAAGTGCATTAGGAAGGACAGAAATGGAAAGATGGGAGGGGAACTTGTGTAGAGGGTAGTGTAATTTTTAAACGGTTAGCTGCATTTTACCTTATAGCAGACACTCGAAACTGTTGCTGGACCACCCCCACGTTTATATGAATGAAACAATTGTAACAGCTTTCCTCGATAGTTGAGAGACCGCCCTTAACCACAGTTGTACAACATCATCCATATAAGGGAAGAACGGGGAGCTCGAACACTGATTGGCCAAGTGAATAACAAAATAATCGCAGGCACCAGAACCCAAATAAGGAAAACAGTGGGGAACCCTAGCACTCATTGGTCAAGACAGCAGTAGAAGACCCAGCCCACATATACATGTATATAATGCGTGGAGATTACTATGCTTGTGTGTGTGTACCTTTGGGAACAACACCCGACTTTGCAACGTTGAACGAAAAAGTTTTGGACAGACTCCTCCGTGTCGTTGTTCCTGGGAAGGGAAATAAAAGTGTCCGGAGATAGGGCCGGACAGCCACTTATCTCGCACAATTGGGGGCTCGTCTGGGATGAAATCATTATTGCCGGGGGTGGGGGGGGCAGTCTCTCCGGCTCACGGATCAAGCCTGATTACAACAATCTCCCTCCTGCGACGGATAAATCCGAGTCCCAGCAGGCTACGACCAGTGAGGAAGAGACTGCTGGGAGGGGGGGGGGGGGCACAGGAGGGGGCGCAGAACTCACCCCAGGCACTAGGAAATCAGTCCGACTCGAGATGCGGAAAGGTCGAGAAGAGGGATTGAGAGCTGGGAGGAGTGACAATATTGAACAGCTGAACCCCTTACGAGAGGTGCCGTTTGGGAACGAACGGACCGGGTTCGTAGTACAACCTTTAAATTCTGGGGATATCCGGCAACTCCGTAATGAACTACCCCGTCTACTGGACGACCCCGTCAGTGTGGGAATACAACTGGACCAATTTCTGGGGCCCAGTATATACACATGGGCTGAACTGCAGGCCATGATGAGAATACTATTTAATTACGATGAAATTGTTATGATCCGGAATAGTGCAATGGCCATTTGGGATAGGGAGCATCAGGACGGCCCTCAGCGTGGAGAGCAGAAGTACCCCTTAGAGGACCCCCGGTGGGATCATAACGACGCGGGGGGACGGGCCAATATGACAGACCTCAGAAGCCTTATAATCAGGGGGATCCAAACCTGCGTGCCCAAACAGCGGAATTTAGCGAAAGCATTCGAAGTTGGACAGAAAAAGGATGAATCCCCGAGTGAGTTTTTAGACCGTTTGCGGGAGTCCATGCGAAAGTATTCAGGTTTAGACCCGGATGGGGAAATAGGCAAGGGCATGCTTAAGGTGCACTTTGTGACTAAGTCATGGCCTGATATTCAGAAGAAATTACAGAAAGTGGAGGATTGGGCTGAAAAGGATGTTGTAGAATTATTACGGGAAGCACAGAAGGTGTACGTTCAGAGGGATGTAATAAGGGAGAAACATAAGACAAAAATGATGGTGGCAGCCGTACGGGAAGCTTGTAAGCCCACCGGAATGGGGGAGGGAGATTATGGGGTGGAAAGAGGAACGTCGAAGAAAAGTTGGAGAGGGAGAGAAGCGAGACGGGGCAGAAGTGAGAGAGGAGGATCTTATGGAATTGAGCGGCCTCAGAAGGCCGGATGTTACCATTGCGGGAAACTGGGACACTTCAAAAGGGATTGTCCCGAGTTTAAAAGGGAAAGAGAAGGGATGTATGAAATGGAGCGTGAACAAATGGATTAGGGAAGTCAGGGGAGGATCGGAACACGGGCCTACCAAGAACCCCTGGTAAATTTATGGGTGGGCCCATTTAGACAAGATGTTACCTTCTTAGTTGACACAGGCGCCGTCTGGTCCTCAATTCCCCTCCATCCTAGGGGGGTTGGCTTCTAAACTAAAAGATTAAACATTTCAGGAGTTAAGGGTGGGGTTTTTAGTGCGGAAATATTCGAACCACAACCCTTACGGCTGGAGGAGGAGGAGCTCCAGGTGGAACTCCTTCACCTCCCCCATTTTCCCTATGGGTTGTTGGGAGTTTGCCGTTTGAGTATGTCCAGGTAGATTACACTGAGCTCCCCCCCCATAGGTCGCCTGAAGTATCTATTAGTAGTGGTAGATCACCTGACAGGATGGGTGGAAGCTTTCCTCACTACCACGGCAACGGCAACTCAGGTTAGCAAGATTCTACTCGAACAAATCATCCCACGATTTGGGCTACCCCGCGCTATTGACTCTGACCAGGGGAGCCACTTCACCTCGACCGTCCTCCAGAATGTAGTGCAAGCAATGGGGATTGACTGGGATTTGCACACCCCCTGGCATCCCCCCTGCTCGGGCAAGGTCGAAAGAATGAACCAGACCATCAAAAAGCAGCGAACCAAGCTCACTAGTGAAATCGGCCTGCCTTGGACCAAATGCCTACCCCTTGCCCTATTGCAAATTCGCACCCAGCCAAGGCGGGATTTGGGCGTCTCCCCTTTCGAAATGCTGTTTGGCCTCCCATTCCATGGGCCGAAGGGGGAACCTCCTGTATTTGAGTCTCGGGATATGTTTGTGCAAAAATATGTGGTAGCTCTGGGGTCTGCTCTATCTCGTTTACGCCAACAGGGACTCTTGGCACAGACGCCGCCCCTCGAGTTTGCGGTGCACACCGTCAAGCCGGGTCAGTGTGTCCTGATTAAAAGCTGGAAGCAACGTACCCTCGAACCAACTTGGGACGGTCCCTTCCTGGTATTTTTGACTACCGAAACGGCTATCCGTACGGCCGAAAAGGGCTGGACACATTACACTCGAGTCAAGGGACCAGTGCCACAACCGACGGAGGACGAACGAACCTCTCTGACAAAGGCATCTAAGGAACAGAGACCCTGAGAACGAACTAATCGGACTTTGGCGAGTCTAAAGGAACTGTGCCCTCGGGCTACGGGTGTCGCGACAAAATGCGGTCAATCGTATTGTTAACTTGCTATGCCATTATCCTTGGGCTGGGTCATAGTGTGCGGGTTACCCAATTTGGCCTCTGGAAAAAACAACTTGAGGACCATCAGTAGTTCTCCATCTCCGTGCTTGCCAACCAATCAATACAGACATTTAGCTTAGACCTATGTGGGTTGGTGCCCTGTAGGACTAAAAGTGAACTGAATCAAACTAAGCGGAACCTCGAGAGAGAAAGGGGATTCCAGGGTCAGACGTTAGTATTACAATTGCATGGTAGGGAAGGCATAAATAGGCCTCCAGCCCCCGGGGTCCAGGCGATGGTGTCAGTTGTCCGTGATCCCATCACCCCTGGACGGGATTGTGGGCAGAATCAGTGCAATCCGCTCTATCTGACCATAAAGAACTTGGGAAAGAACGGGGCAAGCCTTAATGGAACAATACTGGGTATTAGAGTTGGGGGCCAGGCAGGATGGGGGGGAATGCAGCTGTGCTGCACGTATATCACGGTCATTGAAGCTGAGTCTGGGGGCTCATCCACCACTGATAAGCAGGAAAAGATTAGAATAATTGAGACGACGAATTTGGAAAAGACCTTTGAAATAGAAACGGGATACGGGGAGGCGAATGCCTGGATGGAATGGGTCAAATATACTGTGAGGAGCATGAAAAAGAGTGATTGCTACGCATGCACGAGTGCCAGCCCTAACCCTCAGGTAGTCCCATTCCCGCTGGGATGGGAGAAACACCCACGAGCCTTGGACTGCATGATAAGGCTGTACCAGGACCAAGAGGCCTGGAACGACTCCACTTGCCGACCCTTGAGTTTGAAGTTTCCCCCCGTCAGGCCTGAGGGGGCGCCCCGCCCGCCATCATTCTCAGGGGTAACGGGTACGCACCAGGCCTGCGTCTCTCGGACGGGTCTACAGTGGGACAACGATGTGGGGACATTTGACAAGTGCAGCGGATCAATTCGGCTGGTCAATGAAACTACCGGGGGCGGGAATTACTCCCACATTCATGTACCTAGGGCAGACCTCTGGTGGTACTGTGGTGGGAGTGTTCTGCGACCGACCCTGCCCCAAAAATGGACGGGCATTTGTGCAATCGTTCAATTGGCCATCCCATTCACCCTGGTATTCGAAAAACAAGAGCAACCCCGTTCTAGTGGAAGAACTGAGAGAGCTTTGGAGACCTCTTTCGATGATAACATATATTTAGATGCCATAGGGGTCCCCAGGGGTGTTCCTGACGAATACAAGGCTAGGAACCAGATAGCGGCGGGTTTTGAGTCGTCACTGTCCTGGTGGGTGACCATCAATAAGAATGTGGATTGGATTAATTATATTTACTACAATCAGCAGAGGTTCATTAATTATACCCGGGATGCAGTGAAAGGAATAACAGAACAACTGGACGCCACTAGTAGGATGGCGTGGGAAAATAGGTTGGCCTTAGATATGATGTTGGCAGAGAAGGGGGGTGTTTGTGTCATGATAGGCACTCAGTGCTGCACTTTCATCCCCAACAACACAGCTCCTGATGGGTCCATCACCCACGCCCTGGATGGACTCACCACATTGGCGGACGAACTGGCCGAAAACTCGGGTATCGACTCTGGCCTCACGGACTGGTTGGAAGCTTGGTTCGGTAAATGGACGGGGGTGGTCGTTCCCTTTCTTGTCTCATGTATAGTGGTGGCAGGGGTACTCACTGCCCTTGGGTGTTGCGTTATTCCCTGTGTCCGGGGATTAACTCAACGACTGATCAAAACCGCTCTTACTAAGAGTGATGTTCCCTATGGGCAGGTTGAACGAATGAATCTCGAGATGGAACAACGTGAATCCCTCTTGGGCGGGGGTAGTATTAGAGACGGGCAGTTGATGAACAAGCTCGGGAGTTATCAAATGCCCTGGAGAAGAAACTTATGGTTTAAAAATTACAGGCCGTAAGAAAAGACACGGGGGATTTGTAGGGGGTAGTGTAATTTTTAAACAGTTAGCTCCATTTTAGTCTTTTCTACCTTATAGTAAACACAAGCAGACACTCGAAACTGTTGCCGGACCTCCCCCATATTTATATGAATGAAACAATTGTAACAGCTTTCCTCGATAGTTGAGAGACCGCCCTAAACCACAGTTGTACAACATCATCCATATAAGGAAAGAACGGGGAGCTCGAACACTGATTGGCCAAGTGAATAACAAAATAATCGCAGGCACCAGAACCCAAATAAGGAAAACAGTGGGGAACCCTAGCACTCATTGGTCAAGACAGCAGTAGGAGACCCAGCCCACATATACATGTATATAATGCGTGGAGATTACTATGCTTGCGTGTGTGTACCTTTGGGAACAGCACCCGACTTTGCAAAGTTGAATTAAAAAGTTTTGGTCAGACTCCTCCGTGTCGTTGTTCCTGGGAAGGGAAATAAAAGTGTCCGGAGATAGGGCCGGACAGCCACTTATCTCGCACACTTGCATTTCTGATTAATGGGAGTTTCACAAAACATCAGTCGGGTGGTTTTGTGGGTGTAACTAAGAAATAAGAAGGGAATGGTGGCATTATTGGGGTTGTTCTATGGGCCCCCAAATATTCAATGGTAATTACAGGAACAAAAATATGTAGAGAGATAGGGGAGACTTGCAGGAACAGGAGTTTTACTTTTTATAACCCAGATTGGAACTGCCAGAACATTAAGGGATTTGATGAGATGGAATTCATTAAGTGCGTCAATAAAGTTTCCTCAAACAATACATAGATGGTCCTAATCGGGAAGAGGCAAAACTTGACCTATTCTTGGGAAATAGGGCAGCAGAGGTGAGTGAGGTGACAGTGGATGCGCAGTTTGGGACCTGTGACCATAGTTCTATAAATTTTAAAGTAGTTATGTAGAAAGGAAAAAAAAACTGGTCCAAAGATTCAAGTTCGAAATTGGGGCAAAGTGAATTTTGACAGAATTAGGAGCTTGCCGGGATTGATTGCAGTAGTTTGTTTGCAAGCAAAGGTACCTCTGGCAAATGGGAAGCCTTTAAAAGTGAGACAGCTAGAGTTCAAGGTCTATATGTTCCTGTGAGGGTGAAAGATAGACAGGCAGAAGACTGGAAGAACGCAGCAAGCAAGGCAGCATCGGGAGGTGGAGAAGTCAACTGCTTGCGGATAAATATTCTTCAGGACTGGGGTGGGGGAAGGGAGCTACAGATAAAGAGGCAGGACGAGAGAGGAGGAGGCAGGGTGGTGAGGAGGGGAGAGATGAACACAGGTAAAGGGGTACCACTGGGTTGGACAATGGGAGGACAGAATCCAGTTGAATCTGAAAGTAGGGTCGCGAGTCTGGAAGGAAGGAGAAGGAGGTGGGAATGGAGTCAGGTTATTTGAAATTGGAGAACTCAATGTTGTCTGACTTGCTGTGTTCTTCCATGCCCCTGCCTGCCTGCTATTACACAGGAAGATAATGAGCTCAGTCAGTACATCACGCTGGTAAGCAGGAACCAAGGGGCGCCCAATAATGTCCGTGAACCTTTTTTCCCTGGGACCAGAAGGAGGACTTTCTGTCCCTCAAAACACTAACGCATAAAGAGAAGAAACTATTCAGCCCCTCCAGACTGTAACACAAAGTAGGATGTCACTGATGCTCCAACATTGCAAACCAATGAACCATAGACTGCACAGACAGATTGATCCATTTTGTTCCTATTGGCTCCATTGCTAATGGTGCACGCATGTTATGATAACGATACCATGGTTTGCTAACAGTGAGGAGGGACAGCGGACGGTTTGTGCCATGTCTCAAGGAGGCATCTCCCAGAAGGCAGGCTAATGTTCTGTATGGAGGTCAGATGCTGTTTGGAATGGCGAACTCTGTCAGAGTGTGGCTGCTGACAGGTTTGTGAACAACATGAAGGCGATGTCCTCTCAGTATTATCTCCAACTTTTTAATCCAGGGACCCAGATGCTGATCCCCACCCTAGATTCGAATCCCACCATGACAAATGGTGGCATTTCAATTCAATAAAATCAAACGAAGCTATGAAACCATTGCTGATTGTCAGAAAATCCTACCTGACACTCTAATTTTCTTCAGGGAATGAAATTTACCACATTCATCTGGTCGGGCTGACATGTGAATCCCGCAATGCATTTGACTCTGAATTGCCATTTGAAAAAGCCACACCAGCCGCTCAGTTACATTACTCACTACAAACATCAAAGAAATGAAACCGGGTGGACCTCAGCACTGACTACTTACAGCCCACAGACAGCAGTGGGTCAGGAAGGCAGCTCACCAACACTTTCTCAAGGACAACGAGGAAAGGGAATTGAATACTGTCCCAGCATCCCATTAATGAATAAAGGAAGATGATCACACTCAGGGAAGACAGATAAAGGAACATAACTCACTTTGAACAGGGACTTTGATGTATACTTGACATGGGCATGATTTTCAGTAATATGGGAACTGGAGAAAAAAGAAATAAGATTAATCTCGTTTTTTGTATTTCCATTCCAGCTGATCATCTTCAATCCCTTTGTTTGCTTATTTTCTTTTATCCCTCTCTTTCTCTGTCTATTCAACTCACCCCGTGTCTCAGTCATAATAGAAATCCTTGTCACCAACTTCAATCGCAATATTTTCAAGCTGTGTTCAGTTACGAAGGTAGGTCAGCGGACTCGAAATGCTAATTCTATTCTCCCCTCCATCCAAGGGTGCCAAATCTGATCAGTTGGTGTGGCAGCTTCTCGTTTTGTTTTTTTTTTTCTGATCCCTTGCATCATTCTTTGTTTTGTTTAAACTTCAATATTGTTATGACATGAAATGTCTGCATCGTTGGTAAGGGCAGCATTTATTGACCTCACTAAATGTCCTTTACTGTGAGGTCATTCCTTCAGATAGTATAGTGCCAAGCACATTGTTGTGGGTCTGACATCAGTCTTAAGACAGTCTGGTAATAATGCTAGATTTCGTTACCCAAGGACATCCGTGCTATAGACAAATCTATTGACAAAATGCTGGTACTGTTACTGTAATATTCGTGAAATTATCGTTTATTTCCAATTCCTGTCATTTGAATTTAAGTTCTGACATATCTGAGGTAAGATTTAAAACACATATCCGCTGACATCACATCTCTGACACACTATCTCTGTCATGAATTTACTTTAGAGACAAGAACAAGGTTGTGATGGACATATTTGTAATGGAAAGTGCGCTTGTAAGAGAACTGGAACCATAAAGTCTGAAATTTATCAAGGCATCGATAATGGTTTGTTTAGTACCCGCACTGAGTCAAGGTGGGGACTGCTGATATTATGGAGCTGGTAGTGGGTAGGTTTAGTGATAGAGAGAATACCGAGAAATAAATCGATTCGGGTCCAAAAGGTACTTCGAGATTGTTAACAGTCTTGTTCTCAGATGTATGTGAGGACGAGCTTGTTGGGCAGTTCAGAAGTTTGTAGTAATGAATAGAATTTGCATTTGAAACTGAAGACTATGGATTCTGTCTTTGCCAAATATAGATAATAGAAACAGCAATGAGTTTCACCATGGTTTATGAATTAACAAATGGATAGAGATGAAGAGACTTACCAGGAACACTAACAATAGCGAGCATGGGATAGTAGCCCGCATGAATAATCATCAGTGCACCCATATATCTGATATGATAATGTGAATCCAGACCAGGAAAAATAGCCAAGACACCAGGATAAACTCCTGTCCATTGTTGGAGCATTCCAGTCTAAAGTTCTTAAAATCTGAACCATTAAAGGAACATTCCAGACTATTCTCAGATGTTTATCTCTCCTCTTGCTGTCTCTGCAGCTTGTGATTCCTGTTAGTGTTAGAGGTGATGCATCTGCTGCTACAATGGCAAAAGGCATTGCATGAAGCTCCATACTATGAGTAGAGGGGTGCCACATCCAGTGCCACATTTAAAATACATGGAGACTGGCCTCAATCATAGTCACTGAAAAAACAGATCCAGTTGACCCCTTTCAGTGTGGTACTTTCCGTTCACAATACGAACTAGACTGGTTTGAATGTTGGCATTACTGGCTGTTGGTCACATCTTCCACCATCAATTGCTGTCGTGGTGAGGGACAATGAGGATATTTTCTTATCACAAGTTAGATTATTCTGCTGTGTTGTCCGTTTGCAATGTTATAACCACCTCAACCTCCCATCACCACCACCCCCAAAACAAACAACCTAGATGTAGTTACCGTATTGATGTCTCCTCTACTAGAACAGGCGCCAGCCAATAGATTTACAGTGGGCATATTTGCCCTGACCATGCACAGAAAGTGTGAATCTGTCTGGACATTCCTCTCATTGCTCTAATAAGCCAATCTTGTATCTTCAATACACAATGCCCTTCAGCACTGTTTTATATAAACTCACAAACACTGTCATTTTTTGAATTCACTTCAAAGCCAAATGTCACATATTGTCACAAATCTGGTCCCTTTACAGGGTTATGTTGTTCTTGATCTTTATTTTCAGGGACGTTCTAAATGACCCAAGGTTTCAATATGTCTGATTTTTTAAAAGGTTTATTGGCGTCCTTTCGTATATACATAACAGATAATGCATCAGGCAGAACGCTTTCAATTCTTTTTTTTTAAAAATCTGCATAATCAAAGAATGTGTCCAGCTCTGTAACTGGGCAATTCTGTTCAGTTTGGGGGCTCGTTGTGTCAGGATCACTGTTGAAATTGGATGCTCACCCCCTCCTTCAGCACTTCTGACCTCATAGCCTGCAAGCATTTTGTGTCTGATTTACTGTTTGTGCTAAGGGGTTTGTTCATTGCGATTATTGCAAGTATTTTGATGCAGCATTCTTAAGTCGGGATAGCCTGTCCGTTGGATAGGATACGTTATTCAGCTATTATCCCTTCAGTTCATGATCTTCATTCTGTAATTTGGGAAATAAGTACTGTTTGTTTAAAATACTGCAGTCTGACCAGCTAATTCACTCTGCGAATATCCACTTTAACAAATAAAAGTTATGGTCTGGGCTACTTGCTTAAAAATCTTTGAGGGATCGGGCCTGGTCCATAACAGGTTGGGGGCCCTTTGCAGGCTTTAGGCAGCGAGTGGCAGGTGTTAGTGTCTCTTATTTTGTGGTGATTTGGCTTGGTAAACAGAGCTTCAGAGAGCAATGGCTCGTGCAGGAACCAAGGATGTTTTGGAGGTGGAAGACTCGACCTTGGGGATTTTACAAAATGCACATAAATCCAAGCTGCAGGAATTAGTAGACAAGTTGCAGTTGAAGCTGCCTCCTAATGTGAGGCAAGATGAGATGATTGCAGCAGTAGCTCTGCAGACAACTTTGCTGGAAACTCCATCGGGATCTGTACAGAAGATTAAACTTCAATCGCAAATAAAGCAGCTTGTGTTAGAAGCAGTAATGAAGCAGTTTGCGTTGCGACGAAATTTACAAGGAAAAGAGGATGAATAGATTTAATGCAGGAAAGAGAAAAAGAAAAAAAACAAATGTTTAGCAGAAGAAAAAGAAAAATAGAGCGCGTTTGCGTTTCAGAGATAGACATTTAGAATGGAAGGTCAGCTTAAAAGGATGGAAATGAAGGCTGAAGGTACGCTTAGGGAACTGGGGAGTATGAGGATGCAAATAAAATGCACATGAACTTGTTCCAGAAGCCTATAGACAACATTTAGGAACCTAAGGAGTGGCCCAGGTCAAACGTATATTGAGTTTGAAAGGATCAAACAAAGTAATTTCGATAGATGGATAAGAACTTTAAAAATCAAGCAAGCCTATGATGCACTTAGAGAGTAACTATTTTGGAGGAATTCCAAAAATCGCTGCCTGAGGTAATGCATACTCCTGTGGGAGAGCAGAGAGTGTAGATAGCAAGGTTAGCAACTGAAATGGCTGAAGATAATGAATTGGTCCATAAAACACAGTTTGGCTTCCAGACTCAATTTCAGTCGATGAGGGAAGTAAACTGGGGCAAAGAGAAATCCTCACTTGGGAAGGGATATGTAGATCTCAGTGAAAATCATAAGGATAACTTACGACAGGGGTAAAAAGGAAACCCAAGAAGAGGGCAAAGAAGTTAATAAACTCTGCTGTTTTCATTGCAATAAATTAGGTCACAGGAAATCACTCTGTTGGTGCGCTAGGAAAAAAAAGATGTAGGAAAACAGGATGAGCCTGGGAGTTTGTTGGCGTGGTAACAGAAAGCACAGTGGAGGCGAGAAAGCTTCATCAGAGTGTACAAGCTGACCGGAGATTGGTCAAGGAAGAAGTGCCGAACCTGCTTATAAAATATACCTTCAAAGGGAAAGTTTATTCATATAGGCCAGAAGTACAGAGGATGCAATATTAAGGGACACAGGATCCTCTTAGTCTGTGATGCTGAAAGATGAGGAGATATATACTCCTGAGGGACTCTTTCCAGAAAGGGTACTATTAAAGGGAATTCACTGTGAGACTAATAAAATGCACATATTTATGTTAAGCGAGGATAGAGTGTCCAGTGAAGAGTGAAGAAATTGTGATTGGAGTACTGGACAAACTCTCAGATACAGGAATACAATTTTCCCTTGTAAAGTATGCAGCTTATTCACCGGTAGAAATGCTGCCTGTTCTGGTTAAAAACCAGTGGAGATACAGCCAACTGAAGCAATGCCTTCTCTTGGAATCTTTTCTGAATGTGGGGTAACAAAGTCCCAATGTCACGAGTTCAAACAGGAGAGACAAAAAAAAATGTAAAGCTAAGTAATCTGAAGTGGCATTAGGAGATACTTCGTTCCATCAGATAGTTGAGACAAAAGAGGAGAAAATAGGTGATCATGCAAACATGTTTAGTTCAGCTAAACTAATTGAGTTACAGCAGAAAGATGAAATTTTTAAGTAATTGTATCAAAAGGGCATATACATTAGGGAATCTGAATGTATCCCTGAGACACCTTTAAAATGGTGTCTGCGTGAGGAGATGGAAACTATCACATGAGGAGATGAGAAATGGGCAGAAATTCATCAAATGGAATTGCAAATGGGGTACAGAAAGGAGGAGCTGCAACTGAAGCATGAATGACCACGTGGAGGTCATTTTGGAGTGAGGAAAACACAGTCTAGAATAGAAGGCATTCTTACTAGCCTACACTGCACCATCATGTTGTTGAATTTTGCCAGACATGAAATACACGTGAGGGAATTAGAAAACCACAGGTGTTAATAAAACCTGCATCTTTAATAACTATTCCTGCAGTTGAGGAACCTTTTACAATAGTTTAATTGATTGGCTAGGTCCCCTATATCAAACAAAAAAAAAGTGTGAATCAGTATTTGTTAACAATAATTGATGTCTCCACGAAATTTCCAGAGGCTATTGCATTATGCAACGTCACAGCGAAAAGGATGGTAAAGGATAATTATTCTTTTTAAAAATATATACGGACTATCAACAGAGATACAGTGCGACCAAAGTTCAAACTTCACATCCAAACAGTTCAAGGAAGTTAAGGGCAGCTCTGTAATAAATCAATTCAAATCTACTGTGAACCATCTAAAATCGCAGCGAGCACGAGAAAGGTGACATCAAACTTTAACGACCATGTTGAATGCTTATGGTAAGGATTATCCAGCTGATTGGGGTAAGGGCTTTTAGTGATCAGAGATGCACGAAATGAATTGACCAAATTCTGTCCATTTTAATTAGGTTATTAAGAGGTAGGACCGTTAAAGTCGATGAAGGAGTAATTAGTAAATCAGAAGTTAAAGGTCACACTGTTGGACTGTGTCTCAAATTTTCTGGAATGATTAAAAAGCGCTGGGGAGTTGGCGAGATGGCATTTAAAAGTATTGCAGAATGCACCTAAACAGGAAGTGGACAAGAACTCAAAAATTTGCAATTTTGCTGTCGGGGATAAAGTATGTATGTTACTTCTCGTGATGGGGGATCTTGAAAAGCAAGGACTGGTGAAACTTATCAAATGCGAAAGAATATTGAGTGAGGGTAACTACTTGATAGGGACTCCAGACAGAAAGGAATCTCACAGAGTATGTCATGTGAATATGCTCAAAAGGTATTTTGACAGGGAACGGACAGCAACAGGAGAATGTGTTAATGATTACAGTACAGAAGGAAGAACCAAGTTCAGAGGATTCTGGATTGAACGTTCCTCAAATTAAAGTGGACAATGAGGAAGTTTTCTAAAATTGGTATAAATTATTGAGTAACCTCTCTGAGGAAAAAAAGATGACGTGATAGAGTTGTTAGTATTATATGGGGAGATATGAAGGAATTAAATGGGAAATATTACCTAATTGTGCATAAGGACATGCTGTTATGATTAAGCAGCATCCTTATACGCATAATCCTCTAAAGTTGGCACAGGTTCAGAAGGGGATTGAACACATGCTCCAAGATGACATAATCGACCTGAGTTACAGTGACTGGAACTCACCCAAAGTCATGGTACTGAAACCAGATGGTACCCAACGATTATGTGTGGACTATCGCAAGGTCAATACAGTTACAAAAAGGATGCATATCTAATTCCGCAGTTGGAAGGCTTTAGTGGGAAGGTGGGACAAGCAACTTACATTTGGTATGAGCTCCATCTGATTAAGCAAAGCCTTTCAAGATGGCTATAAAAGAGATAGTGCTAGAAAAGCTAAAAAGTCTTAAAATTGATCAATCTCCTGGCCCCGATGGGATACATTCTAGAGTTCTGAGAGAGGTGGCTGAGGAAATAGCGGAGGCATTGGTTGAGATCTTTCAAGAGTCACTGGAGTGAGTGGAAAGTCCCGGATGATTGGAAGATCGCAGTTGTCATCCAATTGTTCAAGAAAGGATCAAGACAAAAGATGGAAAGTTATAGGCCAATTAGCCTAACCTCGGTTTTTGGTAAAATTCTAGAATCTATCATTAAGGATGAGGTTTCTAAATTCTTTGAAGAGCAGAGTCTGATTAGAACAAGTCAACATGGATTTACTAAGGGGAGGTCATGCCTGACAAACCTGTTGGTATTCTTTGAAGAGGTGACAAGTAGGTTAGACCAGGGAAACCCATTGGATGTGTTCTATCTAGACTTCCAAAAGGCCTTTGATAAGGTGCCACACGGGTGGCTGCTGAGCAAGGTGAGGGCCCATGGTGTTCGAGGTGAGCTACTGGGATGGATTGAGGATTGGCTGTCTGACAGAAGGCAGAGAGTTGAGATAAAAGGTTCTTTTTGAGAATGGCAGCCGGTGACGAGCGGTGTCCCGCAGGGTTCAGTGTTGGGGCCACAGCTGTTCGTATTATATATTAATGATCTGGATGAAGGGACTGGGGGCATTCTAGCGAAGTTTGCCGATGATACGAAGTTAGGTGGACGGGCAGGTAGTACTGAGGAAATGGGGAGGCTACAGAAGGATCTAGAAAGTTTGGGAGAGTGGTCCAGGAAATGGCTGACGGAATTCAACGTGAACAAATGCGAGGTCTTGCACTTTGGCAAAAAGAATAAAAGCACAGACAACCTTCTAAACGGTGAGAAAATTCATAAAGCCAAAGTACAAAGGGATCTGGGAGCGCTAGTTGAGGATTCTCTAAAGGTCAACATGCAGGTTGATTCTGTGATTAAGAAAGCGAATGCGATGTTGTCACTTATCTCAAGAGGGTTGGAATATAAAAACACCATTGTGCTACTGAGACTTTATAAAGCTCTGGTTAGGCCCCATTTGGAGTACTGTGTCCAGTTTTGGTCCCCACACCGCAGGAAGTACATACTGGCACTGGAACGTGTCCAGTAGAGATTCTCACGGATGATCCCTGGAATGGTAGGCCTAACATATGAGGAAAGGCTGAGGATCTTGGGATTGTATTCATTGGAGTTTAGAAGATTAAGGGGAGACTTAATAGAGACGTACAAGATAATACATGGCTTGGAAAGGGTGGATGCTAGGAAATTGTTTCCGTTAGGTGAGGAGACTAGGACCCGTGGACACATCCTTAGTATTAGAGGGGGTAAATTCAGAACAGAAATGTGGAGACATTTCTTCAACCAGAGAGTGGTGGGCCTATGGAATTCATTGCCTCAGAGTGCAGTGGAGGCCGGGACGCTAAATGTCTTCAAGGCAGAGATTGATAGATTCTTGTTGTCTCGGGGAATTAAGGGCTACGGGGAGAATGCGGGTAAGTGGAGTTGCCGTGCCAAGCAGCCATGATCGATGGTGGAGTGGACTCGATGGGCCGAATGGCCTTACTTCCACTCCTAGGTCTTATGGTCTTATGGTCTTATAAATGCGAGTGATGTGGGTGTCGGTGCTGCACACCTGCAGGAAGACGGCGAGAAGATAGAAAGACTCATTGGTATTTATCCATCAAGTGAAATATTTATTGGTAGAAATATTCAACAGCTAAGAAAGAGACTTTGAGCTTTGTGTTGGCACGACAACATTTCAGTTTTTATATTATTAGCAACATCTGTAACAATAACCCATTGAAGCTTTTGGAGAAATTGTAGAACAAAAATGCGAGTTTGTTAGCTCGAGCCTGTAATTTCAGGCACAGAGTTTGAAAAGTGAGCCTGTGGCAGGTCATGATTGCCAAAACATTGTGGAAACTTGAATGACAGATCGACACACTCAGTGGTAGATGTATCACACACTGAATTTGGATGTAGCCCTGCAGGTTTGCATTTTTATACTAAGTAAATGCATATGTGTGTTTTTGTGTACTAACCACTACTTTTGGTTATTTTGAGAACTGAAGATATCTTTGGATATTAATGATTCAGTTTTATAATGTCCCTTAACAAGGTTATGTTGTGCTTGGTTTTTGTTTCAGAGAGGTTCTAACCAACCCACGGTTCCAACATGTCTCAATTTTGAACGGCTCACTGGGGTCCTTTGGTTTATACCAAACTGGTAATACCTCAAGAAGAAGGTTTTTAAGCCTTACAAATAACTGGATTTATCAAGGGGACGTGACCAGCTCTCCACCTGCACAATTCAGTCCGTTCGAAGGTTATTTAAGTCAGAGTCACTGTTGAAACTGGACGCTCTCCCCATCCTTCTGTCCTCTGAATTTGTTACCTGTAAGCTTGGTTTGTGTAATTTTTACTCTTTGTGTCAAGGGGTTTGTTTATTGGGAATGTTGAAACCAATTTGGAACAGCATCATTAAGTCGGGAAAGCCTGTCAGGTTTGGATCGGATGGGTTATTTGGGTATTCAATATTCGCTTGTTTTTATTTCATTACTTAATGTTTTAAATAAATTCTTTTTGTTTAAAACACGGCAGTCTGACCAGCTAATTCACTCTGGCGATATCCACTATACACTTACCTTCAACAATTATAAATCTACGGTCAGGGAGACCTGCTTGAACTGATTGGAGGAGTCGGGCCTGTTCCATAAAAATGTACAATAATCTTGTTCATCAAAAGTTATGACTTAACAAGTAAGGGAAGGAATGAATATGATATTAGTTATGACACAGAAAGGATTGGGGCCAACAACTGAGGAGACCCCCTCAGATTACAAAAAGATCTTGATCAAATGGGTCAATCTGCTGACAAATAGCAGACAGAGTTCAATCTGGCAGGCAGTAGTGTGTGTTTGCTGCTGTCTGCTGCACCAGGAATGAGATAATTTTATTCCCCATCTCCTGGTTTCAGCACATCGATGTCCTTCGTGAACTTTGAGAGGCCTTACTCTCCTGGTTTAGTCTTGCTGTTAATGTAGTTACACAATATCTTTGAATTACCATTAACCTTATCTGCCCATGCTATCTCATATCTCTTTTTGGCTTTCCTTATTTCTCTCAAAATGGTGCCCCACTCTCTTTATATTGATTAAAAGATTCAATTCAATAAAGTTGTCTGGATCTAAAGTAAGTTTGTCTTTTATTTTTGAGTGGAACCTCAATAACTTTAGTCATCCATGGTTCCTTAACCTTACCTGCTTTACCCTCACACTAACAGGAACATAAAGCCTCCCAACTCACGTCGTCAGACTGTTGAATGCCTCCCCCTTGTCAGACATTATTTTACCTGCAAAATGTCTACTCCCATCAAACTTGGACAGTCCTTGTCCGATGCCATTAAAAATTATGGTACTTAAATCAAAAATATGATATTAATGGAAGGCGTATTATTTTCCACTAACAGTTATGATTGCAAGACCCGAAAGTATTCTCCCATGTTCACTTCAGTCGCTTGCCCTGCCTATTTCACAAATACTGGTCTCGTTTTGCTCCTTCTCGATTCGGATGATCCACGTACTGATGAAGAAAATTTTCTTCGACACATTTGACAAATTCTTCATGATTCAACCTTTTAACACTATGGTAGTCCCAATCATTTCTTTAGAAAATTAAAATCCCCATTACCACAACCTTATTAAGCTTACAGATATCCGAGATCTTCCTACATGTCTGTTTCTCAATTTCTTTCTTACTGTTGGAGAGCATATGGTGCAATAACGTCAACGTACTCTTTCCTTTCATATATTTAATTTCTATCAATATATTTTGATTGGACGATTTGTCACAAATGAGCATATAGTGCAATCTCTTCAAAGTGATCTTTACTTTCTTATTTTTAACACTACCCATGTATTTTACCTGATGATTTTTGAGAAATAACTTCTCCAGTAATACCAATAATTTATCCCTTAATCTAAAACGGCAGGCCTCCCCCTCTCCACCCACTGTATGCCACGTTTTCTCCCCATTCTATGACACCTACCACCTGGAACGTTGAATTGACAATCTTGAACATCTCTCAGGCGAAAGTGAGGACTGCAGATGTGGAGATTAGAGTCGAGAGTGTGGTGCTGGAAAAGCACAGCAGGCCAGGGAAATCAATGTTTTGGGCAAAAGGCCTTCAACAGCCCTTTCCTGATGAGGGGCTTTTGCCAGAAGCGTCCATTTTCCTGCTCCTCGGGTGCTGCCTGGCCTGCTGTGCTTTTCCAGCATCACACTATCGACTTGAACACCTCTTCACCAACTTTCAGTAATAAATATGATACCCCAGTTCTATGTTCTTAAACATGCCCTGAGTTCATCAACCTTCCCCATAAGACCCCTTACATCGAAATAAATGCAACTTACTGCTTCAGAATTAGCGTATACTCTGACTCTCTCATCTTTCGTTTCTCATGGAGATGCTCTATTCACATTCATAACTTTCTCCATCCATCCGTCCATTAACACTGCCAATTAGAATAACCCCCTTGCCTTCTCTATCAATATAATGTCTCCCTATATAGAGTGAGCAAATCTCCCTGCTAAGATATTGGTTGATTTCCAGTTTCGATTAGACCAATACTTTTTGAACATGTGTTTTCTATTCCAAAACAAATTCCAATTTTCCAAAAATCTAAATCCCTCAACAACAACCCAGCTCTTCAGCCATTGATTTTTCTCCTTTAACCTTTCGTTCCTCCACCGGTTGGGGCTGGCATTGGCAGTAAACCACAAATTAATACTTTTAAAGTTTTATTTTTAATCTACCTCACCTCTTAATTTCACCCTGTACTGCTGTAATATTTTCCCTAAAAAGTCATTCCCACCAATATGTACAACAATCTATGACTACTCAGTCTCACCATTAACAATGTGCTTGAAAAGTTTAGAGCCATTCTTAAGCCGAGCACAAACCACCCTAAACTCATGCTCACTGCCACAGAATCTCCTGCTGATGCTCCTGACTGAAAATCCCACTGTAGCAATAATTCTTCTAAATTTTGTCTAACCCTGCCTAATATAAAAATCGTGCCATCAGTCCAATAACTGACGGCTCTTCCATTTTCCTCAGAAAGACTACCTTCTTCAACAGTTCCAAAAAGTGAAAATCTTTTTGGTCGAGGAATAGTCGCCGGAGACATTGAAGTACCTTTTTACCTTTCCTGACAGTCACCATTTATCTGACTGCTTTGCTGGGTAGTACTTTTTTTCTAAATCTTCTCTCCAAACTCTCTGTGGCCTAAATAACATTATGCCTAGAAGCAGGATTTTTCACAACACCTTATTTATATGTTACCTTTCATTACCTATAGATAATAATGTTAAAATGGAAGCAAAATCATATACACATCAAACATATAAAAATAGATAAAATCAAACCTTTAACTAATTAACTCAATATAAATATTCATCTTCAATATATTCCTAGCAGAAAAGTCTTCTCCTGAGTAGAAAACAGACAAGACTCTCTGATATGAAGGCACAACTCCTTATTTTTAAATAAAAATGTTTAATTTTTCGAAACGGAAACAAACTTTCGCAGCGTTAAAAAAGAAACATTAAAAACCATATGAAAACAGGAAGTGTTGGTTTTTCCTATGCCATTTCTGAGTTTACCATTATTATCTCATGGCATGGTGGCACAGTGGTTGGCTCTACTGCCTCACAGCGCCAAAGACCCGGGTTCAGTTCCCACCTCAGGCGACTGACTTGGTGGAGTTTGCACGTCTCCCTGTGCCTGCATGGGTTTCCTCCAGTTTCCTCCCACAGTCCAAAGATGTGCAGATCAGGTAAATTGGCCATACTAAATTGCCCGTAGTGTTAGGTTAGGGGTTGCGCTTCGGTGTGTTGGTGTGGAATTGTTGGGCCGAAGGGTCTGTTTCCACACTGTAAGTAATCTAATCTCGCTGCTTTCATCCTCTAAGACGCCAATATTTAATTTTAACATTCTTTTCCTTTTTGTCTTCTGCGAAAAATATTATTTATCAATTCTTATGCTTTCTACACATTTTGCTTCATAGCCATTTTGATGTTGTTTTTAGTAACCGTTTGCTGGTATTTAAATCGTTTTTCTTTAATTTATTCATAGGATGAGGGAGTCGCTCGGTTAGACAGAACTTATTGTCCATCCCTAGAGGGCAGTTAAGATTCAACCAAATTTGTGTGGGTTTGAAGTTATACATAGGTGAGACCAGGTAGGAATGATGATTTCCGTCCCTAAAGGACACTCGTGAAATATATGGCTGTTTCTAACAATAAGCAATGCTTTCATGATCATCAATAGACTCTTAATTTCAGGTTCATATTGAATGTGACAACATTTGAACCTGAGTCCCAAGAACAATATCTGGATGAGCAGTCGGCGATAATACAGCCAGGTCATCACTGTCTTGTTATTGTTGACTTCCTTGTTAAGCTATAGATCACTTTTCATCTTTTTACAATTACTTATCCACTAAGGATTGCACTTCAATTGAGGTGTCTTGATGATCTCCCGAAGTAGTTAGCACTGTTATTCAACTGTCCTGCACTTTAATGTTTTTGCCAAGTCTACTTGGGCAAATCGCTTCGTCAGGCCAGTAAAGTTGTCATTGCCCAACACTAAACCTCTCGTATGTGACTGTCTTCACTGTTTCAATCTGAATGTGAACCTCCAGCATGCTGTGCCACTCTTTCTAAGATAATCCTTACGACAATATGATTTATCACTCCTTCCTTATTACATAATACCAAGTCGGTTCTCTGGTTGGTTCCATGATACGTTAATCGAAGAAATAATCCCTTTTTGATTCGATGAGTCGTTCTTTGTGTCTCCCCTTGAAAATTGATTAATCCAGTCAATATGCATGTTCAAATTACCCATAATCACTCGTGTGCCCTTGTCTCGAGCCATCATTATTCCCTGGTTCATGCTATTCCCTACTTTGAAAGTAGTTTGCCGGGATGGGGGTTTCTGGGCTGGAAATGCTCATCCCAATGGGCTTCTTTCAATGAATTCTATTTCAAACCGGACTGATTCATCATTTTTGTCCCACGTGTTAATATCATTTCTTAGTACAACCTTGACAAGACCCTTGACTAATTCAGACGCTCCATCTACTCTACCCATGGACATTTAACACCCCAGTCCTGACCTTCCTGTAACGACGTTTCAGTAATCCCCACAATGCCATATCTATTTATCTCTGTTTGAGCTGTCAGCTCATTAATTTGATTCCAAATACTGCACGCTTTTAGTTAAAAGTTTTTTTTTGAAAAGTTCCATTGATATGTCTTTTTTTTAATACTTTTGTGCACAGGATCTCCAAGCAAATAACAGTGAGCCTATCATTTACTCCAACTTTCTACTCATATTTTTAAATAGTTATTATTCTTTCCCTCAGCATGGTCATTGTACTGGCACTGCCTGTTTATTCGACCACCCTCTACTTTCTGTTCAGTTTCTGACCTGCTGAATTGGTTCCCAGCCTCCTGAGCTGCACGATCACACATCCCTTCCAGGATGTTAGGGCCCCTCCAGTTAAGGTGCACACTTTCATTTTTGTACAGTTCCCACCTGTCCCGGAACTTTCTTTGCAGGACCTTTCAACCTTCCATTCTTCTTACCTATGTTATTGATGTCAATGTGAACGACGACCGCTGGCTGTTTACCTTCCCAATTCAATATGCCCGGCGCATGCTCGGAGGCATTCTTGATCCTGGCACCGACCTCCCTTTTTATGAAGAAATCATAGAATCATAGAATCCCTACAGTGAGGAAGCAGGCCATTTCACACAGCACGTCCATGCTGAGCCTCCGAAGAGTAACTAACCCTGAACCATTCCCCTACTCTATTCCTCTGCATTTACCCATGACCAATGTACCTAACCAGCACGTCGCTGAACACTATTGGCAAAAAGTAAACAACCCAGACCCATTCCACTTGGCTATGTTCAATCTGCATTCTCACAACAGATACTGCCAAAACTACTGAGCATTTCCAACAACGTCTGTTTTTGTCACCGATTATGATTGCATTTTGATTAAAAAAAATATGTAACTCAGACTTCAAACGAAGCTGAATTTAAACTCCCAGGAAAAACTTAAGTATCTGGTCATTCGATGACCCCAGTGAAGGTTCAGTAAATTATTTCTGTTTGGCCCATGAACGTCATTTGTTCACTTTCCCAATCAATGAATAAAGGAGATTTTTTAGCATCTTTTTTGATATCATAAAACTTGGAAACGTTGCACTTTACTCCTTCATTTGGGTGTGATTACATCTCATTCTTTCGTCTTAGTGCAACTAAAGATGATTATTCACAAGCGAAACACACACACACACACACACACACACAATGTAATACTTTGTCGAAGAATGCCAGTAACATTGTAAGTAATTGGAATGACAACTGGAAAGAAGGAAATAAGTAATGGAAGGATGAGAGAAGATGGGTCTTTTTCGGAACAGAAAATAAATTTATGTGAACTTGCAAAGTTGATCAAATTTATGAAAAGCTATGCAGGGCAGTAAAAAAGATATTGTTATGAAGGTGTAGAGGTATACTTTCCCGTTAAGGGAGACAGGAAGCTGGCACAACGTGTTCTGAAAGAAGTCAAAATGTAACGTTTGTCTGTGAAACCAATAGTGATGCTGAGTTGCCATGGAACAAAATCAAATACAAATTCAGCCAGACAGTTTAAATTATGCACCAACAGACTGAAATTAAATCGAGATTGAAATATAATGTATTTGATCGCATCAATATCAATGAAATTATCCGATGCATTGTTGTATGAAACTGGATATTTTGAACATTTACGGGGAGAACTTCTAAAGACATCCACAAAGATAGACAGCGAGTGAAGAGCTTCCTGTAGGCACCTGTCTCGAAGAAGTTTGCACAGCAGAACATCAAAGCTGACCGTGAGTAAAATCTAGAGACAAAGTCTACAAAGGAAAATCGACAAAGCTGACTGGAATTGAAACATGATGATATTTTTTGTAAACCTTTATTGGGGGTTTTGTTTCATCAGACCAGTATTGTAGAGTGGGAGGTAAAAGATACGTTTAACCCACGGGATTTCTAAACAGTTGTTTATTTTATGATTCTCTGTTGGACTTAAATAACAAAATTGTTAATTTTACTTTAAATAGTGACTCTGTAAATGGATCTTTGCCTCTCGACACTTAAGATATTAGGACATGAGGTGAACATTTTGGGGGGCTGGTTTAAATTAGGAGAGCGGTTAATCCTGTGTTGTAACAGTTTGAGGGCTTTCGTCCACGATTATAACAGGTTTAGACAGATCCAAACTGTCATTTGGGTAGATTTGAATAGATTTGAGGTATGAGAAAATGCACAGTATATTAAAACATTTGCATGTTGGTGTCTGAGATCTTTAAATAAAACGTCAGTAAGACAACTGATTCAATTTCGAAGACTTGTTGTTGGTTAAATTAAAAGTGAGAGAAATGGTCCTTAAAAAAAATTAAGAGGGGTTTGAAGATGATTCTCAATTTTTTCAAGGAAGTTTAGAAAGAAAAATAAAGGCCAAACCTTTAGAATTAGTAAAGAACATAGATTTGCGTTTAACCAAGGACAAAAGTAAAGCTGAAATTGTCAGGAAATTACTCAAACGCTGAGGTGTATCAGAGAAACAGATACGCGCATTAGACTGAGAAAAACTTAAATTATAATTGAGGAAAATGGAGTTTAAAGATAAACAACGGAAGAGAGAAAGAGAGAGAAGAAACAGAAAGCAAGAGAGAAGGGAGACGGAGAAAAGGGAAGGAGAAGGTTCGTATCTGAGCATAGAGAGAAGAAGATTGAAAAAGAGACAGAAGTTTTTAGTTGAGCAAAAAGAGCGAGAGGTTGAACTTGAAGGTACGATTTAGTCAACAAAGTCAAAGTAACAGGATGGAGATTAAAAGGCAATTGGAGATACATACAGTGATGTCAAAACGCTGTCACATTTTGATGAGAAAGATTTTGAAGCTTCCTTTGTTTCATTGAAAACTTGGCTAGGTAGATAGAATGGTCCAAGTAATGATGGGTAATGCTAGTTCAGACTAAACTGGTAGCCAGGCCGAGTGAGGTATTTGCTCCGATGTCAGATGAATGGTCAAGAGACCCTGAAGATGTCAAACAAGCTATTTTAAGTGCTCATGAATTGGTACCAGAGACATGTAGACAACAGTTCAGAAACATTAAGAAGTAAACAGGTCAGACTTATGATGAGCTTGAAAGAATTAAACATAGGCATTTTGATAGATGGATGCTTGCTTTAAAGATGAATAGGACCTGTGAGGCTGTAATGGAGATTATTCTGACTACCGGCTCAGTGTGGTTTCCAAGAGGTTCCCATGTGGAGATGGTGCTGCTGTGGAAATGGCACTGGATTACTTATCCAGATCAGGCTAATGGTCAGGCAGCTGGTGGAAGTTAACAAAACAATTAATAAAATATCGAGATTTAAAATCTGGTGTCAGTAACAGTGATCCTGAAATCAATGTCGATTGTATACTTCAATTTGCTTCCCCAATGCACTTCATGAAAGTGAATTCTGTTCTGGTAAATTCTATGCTTTCCTGGCCTGGCCTAAAAGTGACTCCAGACACACAGACATGTGATAAACTGTTCAATGGTCTTTAAACCGGTCAAGCAAGACACTAAATTGCACTGATGTTTGAAAGGGTAATACCGACAGAACACCCAGCTGCAGCCTCAGTATCAGAAAAGGGAATGGGAAACACAGTCCTGTTGACCCCGCAGAGACCTCCTTCCTCATATCTCTGAGCTTGTGACAGCCGTACCCCAGCTGTCTCCTGATCCCTTTAGTGTCTAGAAATCCTTATTTATATCCCGTGTTTTAGCTTCCACAGCCTGATGCGGTATAGAATTTCCCAGGGTCACCACTCTCATCTCAGTGCAGAGCAGCCTGCCTGTACCTAATACTGTGACCTCTTGTTTTGGACAACCCAGCCAGGGGAATGATCATCGTTGCTTCCAATCTGTATCGCCCTGTCAGTGTTTTAAATATTTCATTGAGATCTCCACTCATTTTCCTAAAGCCCAAGGAATACAGGTCCAGTCGCCCCAAACTCTGCTCCCTCAGCAAGTCTGTCATCCCAGAGATCAGTCTGGTCATCCTTCACTGCTCTCCCTCAATGTCAGGTTTGTCCTTTATTAAGTAAGGAGACCAACATTGCACACAATACTGCAAAAAGGTTCGAGATGGGCGTCTCCCCAAGGGCCCGTACAGTTGCAGTAATACACCCTTACTCTTGTGTTCAAATCCCCCTGAAATGATGGTCAACACAGCCTTTACCTTCCTACCTGTTTTGTGTTTCTGCAATATTGCTTTCATGACTGTTGTGCTGAGAGATCCTGAACTTTTCAATGCTGCGCTACCTTCTTGGTGTGTTTGTGTACACTGGTTAGTGTGCCAATATCATTCCCAGTGTTGCCTCATGGCTTCAGAACTCACTGCCCTGCACTGACCATGGAGGTCTGCGCAGAAGAAACCAAAAAAGGCATAAATCACTTTAAAGATCAAAATGTTTCGCCCAATCCATTTTCAAATTATCGGTTGCTGTTCTATTGTTTCCATCAAAATACACACCGTCACATCCACTCCCATTGCTCTTCATCTGCCACGCATTTGCCCCTTCACTCTACTTGTCTCAATCACTTCAGAGCGTTTCTTTAATATACTCTTCGCCCACTCACCATTCGACATCATTTAGTGCCGTCAACAGACTGGGTTACACTGTATTTGATTGTCTCAACCAAATGTTTGTGATGTATTGGGAATAGCTGGAGCCAAAGCAACGATCCCTGCGACACCAAAGATCCTTGCACTTCAAAACAGAATGTTCTATTCCTGTTCACTGTTTCCTGTCAGCTCTCCCATTCTAAAATCATGTTCATATTTTAGGCCCAACCCTCTAACATTTGACTTTGCATACGAGGCCAGAATCTTTACCAAAATCTTTCTGAAAATCCAAATGCACTGCATCCATTGCTTCACCGTATGTATAGACCAGTCGGTTTCTCAAATATGATTCCCATTTCATGTTGACCCATTACATAAGAACTAGGAAAATTAATAAGAACATGGCTGATCATTTCATGGCCTCAGCTCTACTTGCCCGTCCACTCACCATAACCATTAGTTCCTTTACTTCTCAAAAAAATATCTATCTGAGCTTCAAACACATTCAATCACAAAGTTTCAACTATTTCACTCAGCAGGGAATTCCACCGATTCACAAACTTCTTGGTCAAGACGTTCCTTCTGAATTCAGTCCTGAATCTGCTCTACCTAATTTTGAGACTTTGCCCCCTTGTCCTAGTTTCACCTACTACTGGAGACGTCCTCTCTATTTTTATCTGATCTATTTCCTTCATAATTATATATGTTTCTATCGGATCCTCCCTCATTCTTTCAAATTCCAATCAATGTATAATTACAGTCTACTCTGTCTCTCCTCATAAGGGAACCCCTTCAACTCCGGAACCATCCTAATGAACCTCCTCTGTATCCACCGCAGTGCCAAGACATCATTTCTCAAATGAGGAGACCAAAACTGCACATCATACTCCAGGTGTGGTCTCACCAGCACCTTGTACAGCTGCAACATAACCTCCCTGCTTTTAAACTCAATCCCTTTAGCAATTCTATTTGCCTCGTTAATTACTTGTTACACCTGCAGACCAACTTCTGTGATTCATGCACAAGGACACCCAAGTCCCTGTGCACATAAACATGCTGTATTTGTTTTAGCATGCAAGTAATAGTCCTTTTCACTGGTATTCCGACCAAAATGGATGACTTCGCATTTATTACAATTGTACTCCGTCTGCCAGACCTTTGCCCACTAGCTTAAACTATTTATGTTCCTTCGTAAAGTTTAACATTCCACTGCACACTTTGCTCTGACACTCATTTTAGTATTATCTGCAATCTTTGAAACACTACATGTGATGTCCAACTACAAATCGTCCATTTAAGCTGTGAATAATTGTAATCCGAGCACTGATCCCTGAGGCATACCACTAGTCAATGATCAGGAACCAGAAAACACTCATTTATTCCCACTCATTGCTTCTTGTTAGTTAACCGATCCCCTATCCATGTTCATGCATTACCCGTAATACCACACATCTTTACCTTATGCAGCAGCTTTTTTGGCGGCATTTTGTCGAATGCCTTTTGTAAATCTTGGTACACCGCATCTACTGGGTCTCTGTGGTCATAATGTCTTCATAGATTTCTAGTAAATTAGTTAAGCATGACTTTCCTTTCATGAACTGATCCTATGTCAGCCCAATGGGAAGATTCCTGTCGAGATGCATTGCTATTTATTCCTTGATTGCACATTGAAATATTTTCCCCACTACACTTAATGGCTAACTGGTCTATAGTTCCCCACCTTTGTCTACATCTCTTTTTAAACAGTGGTGTCTGATTTCCTGTTTTCCAATCTGCTGGAAGTGCAATAGAGTCCAGTGAATTTAGAAAGATTTCCACAAATGCATTTATTATTTCTCCCACTACCTCTGTTAGTAAATTGTGATGCATTCCATCAGAGCCAGGAGACTGATCTACCTTTAGCTCCATTAGATTTATCAACACTATCTCTGTCGTGGGAATGATTGTTTCCAGGTCCTCACCTACCTTCATCGCATTGACAATTACTGGCATGTTACTAATGTATGTCACAGACAAGATCGACAAAATATGTGCTCAAATCCTCGGCCATTTGCTCATACCCCATTCCTGAATCTCACTTCTCACCCTCTAAAGGACAATTGCTTACCTTAGCCACTATTATTGTTTTATTTATTTATAGAATCTTTTGATACCTGCCTTTATATTCTGAGGTAGTTTACTCTCATAATCGATCTTATGTTTTTGATTTTTTTTGTTGCTTTCTTTTGACGTTTATATTTTTCCAAGTCTTTTAGATTCCCGGTGGTCTTTGTCATTATTTATGCCAGTTATTTGATAGCTTCCCTTATTTTCTGAGACATCCACGACAGATTACCATTTTCCTTCAGTCCTTCCATTTCCCTCTTATATACTGTTACTGAGCACTTGGAAAAATTGCATTGAAAGCCAGCCAGTGTTCATCAACAGTTCCACCTTAAAGTCTTTTCATTCAGCCAACTTTAGCTAAGTCCTCCCCTCCCTCATCCTATTGTAGTCTCCTTTATTTAAGCACAATACTCTGGTGTTGGATTTTGTCTTCTTACCTTCCATCTGTATGCTGAGTTCAACCATACTTTAAGTCCCAATAATTTATCCCAATACATTTATTTATTAATCTCATTCTTTATCCCTCGAGACTAAGGTTTCCCAGTATTGCTGGGAAGATTTGACTTGTTTGTTTTTTTTTCTTCTGTGAAGACAGAACTAATGTATTTGCTTCATAGTTCTGTCACTTCCCTGCTGTAATGCTGCATTCTCTGGGTTCAGACTGTAACAAAGTTGCACTTGTTTTCTTTTACCGTTTCCTTTGACAGTTCACACTTATAACTCTTGTTAATAATCTCTTCAGAAACCGACGAATTCATATTCACACCATGCAATCACAGGAGCATAGACTCTCTTCTGTCAGAAATTTTAATTAGATTAGGACATCAGATCTGTAAGCAATACTTCATGTACAGTCTCACCAACACTCTGTGTAACTCGCGCAGAATGTCTTTACTTCTAGTCGGAATAAATTACTGTAGAAGCTGCAATCTGTACTTAAACCCACACGTGGTAGATATCACAGTGAGTCAGACAGCATCCGTGGAGAGAGAGCATGGAGCTCTACACCGCCTATATACTGATTCGCTTTAAACAAAATCAAACCTAACTTTTACCTTGCTCAATTTGCGTATGTTTCTCCTAGTGTACTTTTTTTTCTCTATTAACTTACTGCATGAGTTCTTGAAAATCCTCCTGAGTATCCAACTATAGCATATTCACTGGTTTTCCATTGTTTACATTCACAAGGGTTATCTTCAAGCAAAAAGTTTGCAAATTTTGACTACCCTATCAGAAATCTAGCATCATTCTCTTGACGTTTGCTATTGTTCTCTAAGTGTGCAATATCAGATTCTTTATAATAAATTTCAACAGATTCCCTACTGTGGATAACAGGTTAGCTGCTCTGTAGGTCTCCACTCTCCCTCCTCTTTCTTTCCTAAATCCTTGGAATGCATTCATTATCTTCCAAATTGGACATGGAAAAATACAATGATCCTCAATGCAATCAATCTGTGCACTGCTGCTTTCTCTGAAATTTCAGTATGAATTAGATCGGCCTGTCAGACTTATCAATCCTCAATCCACATATGTTTTCAAATACTACCTCATCACTGATATGGATGATTTTAGCGTTTAGTTACACAAGTCCCATGATCACTTGTTATTTCCTCCATGAAGACAGACACTAAGTAACTGGTTAGTTTCCCTGTCATTTTTTTCTGTTCTCTGATCACACAACACCAATTTCAAAACAGTCTGAACTCTAGCTGGTGCTGAAAATACTGTTAAAGCAACCCATCTCATACACCCTCATGAAATCCATTTCCCCAGCATTAAAATTCACTTGGGTTAACACTGTTCCAATATTACTTGAAGCTACCCATTTTTATTGTAGTACCCACAAAACTTGGATATGTAATTTCCTGTTCTGTAATATAAACAGCATTTGTATCACAATTTTGGCTTTGAGGTATAACTCCCATAAATGTTTGCTTCTGCTTGCTGTTTCTGAGCTCCACCTTACCAGATTCTGTGGAATCTGAGTGACATGGGCTCTGGGGAGATTAATGGCAGGTTCAGGCGAGATGTCTGGTGAGGCATATCTCAACATTGATGTCATCTCACCACATCCTACTCATTTCTCTCAAGTGTCATTATGACATTTTCACCAGATCTCCAGTTATGCTGGTGAAGTAGAGAAGGACAATAATCTTTCAACAATGCTGTGTATTCCCCCAAACAACTGAGACTGCTCTAACCTGGATGGGAACCTTACAACAGGCTTTTGAAGTGCTGCTGGTGATGTACAGAATCTCGGTGAGACCACATCTGGAGTAGTGTGTACAGAATTTATCTCCTCACTGGGGAGATTGGAATTAACTGAGAGATTATTCCCCCAACTGATTTGTGCAATGAAGGTGTTAAATGTAGAATTCCTACAACGTGGAAGCAGGCCATTTGACCCATAGACAGCAAATTAATCCTCCGAAGACCACCACATTTAAATCACACTATACCCCCCTGCTCCCCACCCAATTTCGGTTACCTGGCATTTTCTTTGACTAATGCACCTTACCTGTACATCGTGGGGCTGGGAGGAAACTGGAGTACCCGATAGAAACCCTTGCAGGCAGAGTGAAAATGTGAGACAGTGACTCCTGACTGAAATTGAACCTGGATCTCTAGTGCTATGAGGCAGTCGTGCTAACCACTGAGCTACTCATTGTGGGCATCACAACGTGCCTGCACAATTCAGCCCTCGAAATGTGACTTAACAGCAGGGAGATTCCATAAGTCCCCAAACCTGTCACTGAGCAACAGAAGAAGGACATTGAGACCTTGAGTGGCTTTAGCAGGAACAGGATCAAGACATGTAAGCCATCGAGAAAATAATGAAGGAACACTGGGAGGATATTCAGTCCATCGAGACTATAATGTTGGAACACCAGTAGGACATTCAACTCATCAAGTGTGTAAAGCAGGAACAGAATGAGTCCATTCAGCCACTCTTGCCTCTTACACAGCAATTGCAGCAGATCATTTACAACCTTGTGAATTGAAAGGGAATGTCGAGGTTATAGAAAGGGAAGAACTTCGATTAGCCAACTTCACTAGGGAATGAAAAGGGATGAACAAACGATTGGGAATTGACAACAAATTGTTAAAATCAGTAATTAAGGAATTAATAACAGGAAATGTTCAAATCAAACCACAATCCATTGCAGTCAACATGATTTACTGAAGGATAAGTCAGGTTTGTTTATTTTTTGACTTATGTTTTAACAAAAAAATCTGACAAACATGGTGGATGAAGGGGATCCTATCGATGTCTTAGTTCTGGACTTCCAGTAGGCATTGCATAACGTGCCTCACAAAAGGTTAATATGCAAAACAAAAGCAAATGGGATAAGGAAAATGTATTTTGTTGGAGAGGCGCTAATGTACAAAAGCTATGATATGGAGGTGCTGGTTTGGACTGGGTTGGACAACGTTAGAAATGGCAAGATACCAGGTTATAGTCCAACAGTTTTATTTTGAAAAACACAAGCTTTAGTCCCGCTCTTCCTTCATCAGGTGTTAGTGAGAGCAGAAGACCTTAGACATATAATTTATAAGGAAAAGATCAAAGGGCTGTACAACACATGGACGTGAATTTAACACATCGAAGATGTCTCCCAAACCTTTTATCAGTTAGAATGGAGGTGCAGGTTTTGATTGATTAATATGCAAACCTGAGAATTTATTTCAAGTCACTGCCTGGAGATAACTTAAGGTACTAACGATGTAAAGGAATGGACCCCTCCGGACAGACTATGTTATACAGGCGTGAGGTCTTGTTTTGAGTCTGTCTTTGTCTTCTCCTGGAGTCAGACTGATTTTATTTGCAAAGTATGAGTTTATAAAATACCGTATTGACTGACTGTATACAAATTGAATATTTTTGAGAAAATATGATTTATTAGTATGGATGAGGGGAGTGTGAATGTGCGCGGGGAGAAGAGGGAGAGGTGCATGGGTGTATGTCGGGGGAGAGCGAGAGGGCGTGTGTACCTACGTTAAGACACAGCCAGATTTGTCAGATTCCTTTCCCCACACACTCAATCCGTGGTTTCAGAGTTTTCCTTCTCTGAATCTCTGCTCATTTTTTCTTGTTCATGTTACAGACCCAGATGCTGCAACTACAGTCGCAATGATCCATCCAGATTTGCGTCACCAAATCATCAGGTCTCTCTGAATGTGAGAGTCAGCTCACAGCACGACCTCCTGCAAACCATCCCAAGCCCATCCACTAACGTTTCAATAACAGGAGACAGTCAGAAGCTCCTCAGTTACAGGTTGGATGCCTTGTCCTTTATAATGGTTGTCGCGGGGTTCCCTCGTGTTACTGACTGCACTGTCAGCTGAGAGCGACAAACACAGTCGTTGAGTGGACAGGTACATCTCTCAAAGATACTGGAACCCCTTGTCCAACAAAGATAAGCATATGGGACACACCAGGAAGTGAAAAACTGCCCAATACACACTATTTCATTCTTTCAGAGCTTCACAATGACAGCATTCGATACACTCAGAAGCCAAAAATAAAACACCAGGGAATGATACAGAAAAACAAACAATTAATTAACTGATAACATGTTGCGAAAATATGGATAAGGAGACAGGGGAGTGAGAATAACTGGAGAAGTGAGACAATGGTGGGTCCAATCACAAAAATGAGAACATCAAATGAAAACATTGGCAGATCAGTTGAAATGCTTCGTTACATCAAAATCCGAATCGGCCTCACAGAACCAACCCAGACACCGTAAACTGAGACAAGTTAAGCCAGAATGGAGAGCTGTGCAGACCATGCTAGTGGATTACTCCATAAACTGGGAGAAAGTGAGGACTGCAGATGCTGGAGATCAGAGCTTAAAAATGTGTTGCTGGAAAAGATAGAAAGAGAGAGAGAAAGAGAGAGAGAGAGAGAGAGTATGTGTGTGCGTATGTGTGTGTTTTGGTGGCGATAAATATGAAAATTGTTTGAGAGAGAACACACATGGAGGGAATTAGTTTAAATGAGAACAAGCGACAAGGGTTTGGGTAATCAATATAGAGACACTGAGGATTGTGCCACAGACAGAGGAAACGATGTAGTTCAAAATATTAAATTAAAGGCATTGCCAGACCCGTCAAAAATATAAATCGATTCTCAAAGAAATGATGGGATTTTGGTGTGAGGTGAGAACCGAGCCTTGGAATGTCGACTCAGATTTGCAGGTTTGAATTTGGGAGTGTCAGCAGCAGATTATTGGGATCATTAAGACTACATTTCATAGCTCAGGGTTCAAATCGCAGATAGAATAAGCCAGTGAAGTATATTCAGGAGACGTTAACAATTACAAATAGGAATGGTTCAGATATGGGTTCGGAATCAGCTCGTGGACAAAGGGATCACCACAGTTGTGACTCGTCTGTTTCAGCCTCAGATAATGGCCAGGGATGAGATGAAGTCAGAGGAACGAAATGGTGTTTGTAACCAGAACAGAAGACAGTGATCTCCAAGCTTTCAATATTGAACTAGGGCTGTGATACAATGAATTGTGTTCCATAGCTAAAACTAAGTAGGTCAACCGACAAGGCACAGCGCCAGAACGAAAGAAGGAAAGTCGTTCCTGGTGGTTTGGAGAGTGAATGTTTACACAGTAGAGTAAATGTAAAGAAAAATAATACAGTCACACATGATTAATGCAAATAATAAATGGACAGTGAAACTTACCAGGTACACCAATAATAGCCAGGGTAGGATAATAAAAATATTGAATAATGTAAAGTGCATATTCGATCCGCCATGGTAATGGCCAGGAATGATATGTAGAAAGAATCCATACATAATAGGATAAACTCCTGTCTATTGTTGTTACATTCCAGTCTAAAGTTCTCAGAGTCAGATCTCCCATTCCCCCGTCTCTGCAGCTGCTGATCCCTGTGAGTGCTGTCGGTGAGACACCCACTCATACTATGGGAGAACACATTTAACGGTGCCCATTTTATCATTAAAATATGTAAACCCTCCACTGGGATAAATACAATCTCTGGAGACTGACATTCATCACAGTCACCAAACAAACAGCGTCAGTTAACCAGTTCCTTACCTCATTTTACACATCCCAATAAAGGGGAACATTTACTCAGACTGGACTGAGTGGATGACTGTTGCCGAGGGATAGATCATAAATCTTTCAATCTTTTTAAATCTTTCTTCCTTATATGTCGGAGTATTGCTGGAACATTGCTGGGTTGTATATGTTCCATCCTGTTTGTAAAAAGGAGACATGGATAGAATGACAGATCAGTTGCATAAAATGCCTTGTAGGGAAGTTTCTAGATACTTGAGTAATGCTGCTCGTAGTTTGAAATGCCCTGGCATCAAACCATTTCATAACTTCGAGGCACCATTCAGCACATTGAAATTGCTGCTCAGGAACAGGGAGAAACAATTCTGTCCCCAAGTGCCTTCTATTGAGACATAGGAAGACATAGGCCTTTCGGCCTGTAACAGAGGGACAGGAGGAACTGATCAGCCTCTTGAAACTGTTACCCGTTCAGCTTCTCAGACCAGTATAACAAAAGCAGAGTCAGTTAACACGATTGCTTAGTTAATGAGAAATAAAATATAAATGCAACATTCTGATTTTGATGGTATTTTACAAAAAAATCAGAAAGATTTTCAGTCAATACGAACTGATTGGAATGTCAAAAGGCCATTCAGTCCTTCAGTTTCATTACACAGGAGCAGCTGGTGAGCACAGAGCTGTTAGAGCCTGTTACTCAGGAGCAGCAGGAGGAGGGCACACAGATATTGCAGACAGTTACTCAGGAGCAGCAGGGGTGAGCACACAGCTATTGCAGCCTGTTACGCAGGGGCAGCAGGAGGAGGGCACACAGCTATTGGAGCCTGTTACTCAGGGGCAGCAGGAAGAGGGCACACAGCTATTGGAGCCTGTTACTCAGGGGCAGCAGGAGGAGAGCACACAGCTATTGGAGCCTGTTACTCAGGGGCAGCAGGAGGAGAGCACACTGCTATTGGAGCCTATGACTCAGGAGCATCAGGAGGAGAGCACATCTATTGGAGCCTGTTAATCAGGTACAGTAGGAGTACAGCACACAACTATTGGAGCCTGTTACTCAGGAGCAGCAGAGTATGAGCACACAGGTATTGGAGACTGTTACTGAAGGGCAGCAGGAGGAAGGCACACAGGTATTGGAGCCTGTTACTCAGGAGCAGCAGGAGGAGGGCACATAGCTATTGGAGCCTGTTACTCAGGAGCAGCAGGAGGAGAGCACAGCGCTATTGGAGCATGTTACTCAGGAGCAGCAGGAGGAGGGCACACAACTATTGGAGGCTGTTACTCAGGAGCAGCAGGAGGAGAGCACAGCGCTATTGGAGCATGTTACTCAGGAGCAGCAGGAGGAGGGCACACAACTTTTGGAGGCTGTTACTCAGGAGCAGCAGGAGGAGAGCACATAGCTATTGGAGCCTGTTACTCAGGAGCAGCAGGAGGAGGGGACACAGGTATTGGAGCCTGTTACTCTGGGGGAAGCAGGAGGAAGGCACACAGGTATTGAAGCCTGTTACTCAGGAGCAGAAGGAGGAGGGCACACAGCTATTGGAGCCTGTTACTCAGGAGGATCAGGAGGAGGGCACACAACTATTGGAGGCTGTTACTCAGGGGAAGCAGGAGGAAGGCACACAGCTAATGGAGCCTGTTACTCAGGGGCAGCAGCAGGAAGGCACACAGGTATTGAAGCCTGTTACTCAGGAGCAGCAGGAGGAGGGCACACAGCTATTGGAGCCTGTTACTCAGGAGCAGCAGGAGGAGGGCACACAACTATTGGAGGCTGTTACTCAGGGGCAGCAGGAGGAGGACACACAGGTATTGGAGCCTATGACTCAGGAACGGCAGGAGGAGGGCACACAGCTATTGGAGCCTGTTACTCAGGGGAAGCAGGAAGAGGGCACACAGCTATTGGAGCCTGTTACTCAGGGGCAGCAGGAGGAGAGCACACAACTATTGGAGCCTGTTGCTCAGGGGCAGCAGCAGGAGAGCACACACCTATTGGAGACTGTTACTCAGGGGCAGCAGGAGGAGAGCACACTGCTATTGGAGCCTATGACTCAGGAGCAGCAGGAGGACAGCACATCTATTGGAGCCTGTTAATCAGGGGCAGTAGGAGCACAGCACACAACTATTGGAGCCTGTTACTCAGGAGCAGCAGAGTATGAGCACACAGGTATTGGAGACTGTTACTGAAGGGCAGCAGGAGGAAGGCGCACAGATATTGGACCCTGTTACTCAGGAGCAGCAGGAGGAGGGCACATAGCTATTGGAGCCTGTTACTCAGGAGCAGCAGAAGGAGGGCACACAACTATTGGAGCCTATTACTCAGGAGCAGCAGGAGGAGGGCACACAACTATTGGAGGCTGTTACTCAGAAGCAGCAGGAGGAGAGCAGAGCGCTATTGGAGCATGCTACTCAGGAGCAGCAGGAGGAGGGCACACAACTATTGGAGGCTGTTACTCAGGAGCAGCAGGAGGAGAGCACATAGCTATTGGAGCCTGTTACTCAGGAGCAGCAGGAGATGCGCACACAACTATTGGAGCCAATTACTCAGCAGCAGCAGGAGGAGAGCACACAGCTATTAGAGGCTGTTACTCAGGGGCAGCAGGAGGAGGGCACACAGGTATTGGAGCCTGTTACTCAGGAGCAGCAGGAGGACGGCACATAGCTATTGGAGCCTGTTACTCAGGAGCAGCAGGAGGAGGGGAAACAGGTATTGGAGCCTGTTCCTCTGGGGGAAGCAGGAGGAAGGCACACAGGTATTGAAGCCTGTTACTCAGGAGCAGCAGGAGGAGGGCACACAACTATTGGAGGCTGTTACTCAGGGGAAGCAGGAGGAAGGCACACAGTTATTGGAGCCTGTTACTCAGGGGCAGCAGGAGGAGGGCACACAACTATTGGAGGCTGTTACTCAGGGGCAGCTGGAGGAGGACACACAGGTATTGGAGCCTATGACTCAGGAGCAGCAGGAGGAGGGCACACAGGTATTGGATCCTGTTACTCAGGAGCAGCAGGGTGTAGCGCAAAGCTATTGGAGCCTGTTACTCAGGAGGACGGCACACAGCTATTGGAGGGTGTTACTCAGGAGCAGCACGAGGAGGGCACACAGGTATTGGAGCCTGTTACTCAGGAGCAGCAGGAGGAGAGCACACAGGTATTGGAGCCTGTTACTCAGGAGCAGCAGGAGGAGGGCACACAACTATTGGACCCTGTTACTCAGGGGCAGCAGGAGGAAGGTACACAGGTATTGAAGCCTGTTACTCAGTAGCAGCAGGAGGAGGGCACGCAGCTATTGGAGCCTGTTACTCAGGAGCAGCACGAGGAGGGCACACAACTATTGGAGCCTGTTACTCAGGAGCAGCATGAGGAGGGCACACAACTATTGAAACCTGTTACTCAGGAGCAGCAGGAGGAGGGAACACAACTATTGGAGCCTGTTACTCAGGAGCAGCAGGAGGAGAGCACACAGGTATTGGGGCCTGTTACTCAGGAGCAGCAGGAGGAGGGCACACAGGTATTGGGGCCTGTTACTCAGGAGCAGCAGGAGGAGGGCACATAGGTATTGGAGCCTATTACTCAGGGACAGCAGGAGGAGAGCACACAACTATTGGAGCCTGTTACTCAGGAGCAGCAGGAGGAGGGCACACAACTATTGGAGCCTGTTACTCAGGAGCAGCAGCAGGAGAGCACACAACTATTGGAGCCTGTTACTCAGGGGCAGCAGGAGGAGAGCACACTGCTATTGGAGCCTATGATTCAGGAGCAGCAGGAGGAGAGCACATCTATTGGACCCTGTTAATAAGGGGCAGTAGGAGCACAGCACAAAACTATTGGAGCCTGTTACTCAGGAGCAGCAGAGTATGAGCACACAGGTATTGGAGACTGTTACTGAAGGGCAGCAGGAGGAAGGCACACAGGTATTGGAGCCTATTACTCAGGGGCAGCAGGAGGAGGGCACACAACTATTGGAGGCTGTTACTCAGGAGCAGCAGGCGGAGAGCACAGTGCTATTGGAGCATGTTACTCAGGAGCCGCAGGAGGAGGGCACACAACTATTGGAGGCTGTTACTCAGGAGCAGCAGGAGGAGAGCACAGAGCTAAAGGAGCCTGTTACTCAGGAGCAGCAGGAGGAGGGCACACAGCTATTGGAGCCAATTATTCAGCAGCAGCAGGAGGAAGGAACACAGGTATTGAAACCTGTTACTCAGGAGCAGCAGGAGTAGGGCACACAGCTATTGGAGCCTGTTACTCAGGAGCAGCAGGAGGAGGGCACACAACTATTGGAGGCTGTTACTCAGGGGCAGCAGGAGGAAGGCACACAGCTATTGGAGCCTGTTACTCAGGGGCAGCAGGAGGAAGTCACACAGATATTGAAGCCAGTTACTCAGGAGCAGCAGGAGGAGGGCACACAGCTATTGGAGGCTGTTACTCAGGAGCAGCAAAAGGAGGGCACACAACTATTGGAGGCTGTTACTCAGGGGCAGCAGGAGGAGGACACACAGGTATTGGAGCCTGTTAATCAGGGGCAGCAGGAGGAGAGCACATAGGTATTGGAGCCTGTTACTCAGGAGCAGCAGGAGGAGGGCACATAGCTATTGGAGCCTGTTTCTCAGGAGCAGCAGGAGGAGGGCACACAGGTATTGGAGCCTGTTACTCAGGAGCAGCAGGGTGTTAGCGCACAGCTATTGGAGCCTGTTACTCAGTAGGACGGCACACAGCTATTGGAGGGTGTTACTCAGGAGCAGCATGAGGAGGGCACACAGGTATTGGAGCCTGTTCCTCAGGAGCAGCAGGAGGAGAGCACACAGGTAGTGGAGCCTGTTACTCAGGAGCAGCAGGAGTAGAGCGCACAGGTATTGGAGCCTGTTACTCAGGAGCAGCAGGAGGAGAGCACACAGCTATTGGAGCCTATGACTCAGGAGCCGCAGGAGGAGGGCACACAGCTATTGGAGCCTGTTACTCAGGAGCAGCAGGCGGAGAGCACACAACTATTGAAACCTGTTACTCAGGAGCAGCAGGAGGAGGGCACACAACTATTGGAGCCTGTTACTCAGGAGCAGCAGGAGGAGGGAACACAACTATTGGAGCCTGTTACTCAGGCGCAGCAGGAGGAGGGCACACAGGTATTGGAGCCTGTTACTCAGGAGCAGCAGGAGGAGAGCACAGAGCTATTGGAGCCTGTTACTCAGGAGCAGCAGGAGGAGGGCACACAGGTTTTGGAGCCTGTTACTCCTGAGCAGCAGGAGGAGGGCACATAGCTATTGGAGCCTGTTAATCAGGGGCAGCAGAAGGAAGGCACAGTGCTATTGGAGAATGTTACTCAGGGGCAGCAGGAGGAGGGCACACAGGTATTGGAGCTAGTCACTCAGGAGCAGCAGGAGGTGGGCACACAGGTATTGGTACCTGTTACTCAGGAGCAGCAGGGTGTAAGCGCACAGCTATTGGAGCCTGTTACTCAGGAGGAGGGCACACAGCTATTGGAGCCTATTACTCAGGGGCAGCAGGTGGGTGTGCAAACATGTATTGGATCCGGTTACTCAGGGGCAGGAGGGTGTGAGCATGCAGCTATTGAAGCCTGTTACTGAAGAGCAGAAGGAGGACAGCACACAGCTATTGGAACCTGTTACTGAAGGGCAGCAGGAGGACAGCACACAGCTATTGGAGCCTGTTACTCAGGGGCAACAGGAGGAGAGCACACAGCTATTGGAGACTGTTGTTCAGGAGCAGCAGGAAGAGGGCACGCAGCTATTGGAGCCTGTTACGCAGGGGCAGCAGGGGGTGAGGCACACATCTATTGGAACCTGTTACTCAGGAGCAGCAGGAGGAGGGCACACAACTATTGGAGCCTGTTACTCAGGAGCAGCAGCAGGAGAGCACACAACTATTGGAGCCTGTTACTCAGGGGCAGCAGGAGTAGAGCACACTGCTATTGGAGCCTATGACTCAGGAGCAGCAGGAGGAGAGCACATCTATTGGAGCCTGTTAATAAGGGGCAGTAGGAGCACAGCACAAAACTATTGGAGCCTGTTACTCAGGAGCAGCAGAGTATGAGCACACAGGTATTGGAGACTGTTACTGAAGGGCAGCAGGAGGAAGGCACACAGGTATTGGAGCCTATTACTCAGGAGCAGCAGGAGGAGGGCACACAACTATTGGAGGCTGTTACTCAGGAGCAGCAGGAGGAGAGCACAGCGCTATTGGAGCATGTTACTCAGGAGCAGCAGGAGGAGGGCACACAACTATTGGAGGCTGTTACTCAGGAGCAGCAGGAGGAGAGCACAGAGCTATTGGAGCCTGTTACTCAGGAGCAGCAGGAGGAAGGCACACAACTATTGGAGCCAATTACTCAGCAGCAGCAGGTGAAGAGCACACAGGTAGTGGAGCCTGTTACTCAGGAGCAGCAGGAGTAGAGCGCACAGGTATTGGAGCCTGTTACTCAGGAGCAGCAGGAGGAGAGCACACAGCTATTGGAGCCTATGACTCAGGAGCCGCAGGAGGAGGGCACACAGCTATTGGAGCCTGTTACTCAGGAGCAGCAGGCGGAGAGCACACAACTATTGAAACCTGTTACTCAGGAGCAGCAGGAGGAGGGCACACAACTATTGGAGCCTGTTACTCAGGAGCAGCAGGAGGAGGGAACACAACTATTGGAGCCTGTTACTCAGGCGCAGCAGGAGGAGGGCACACAGGTATTGGAGCCTGTTACTCAGGAGCAGCAGGAGGAGAGCACAGAGCTATTGGAGCCTGTTACTCAGGAGCAGCAGGAGGAGGGCACACAGGTTTTGGAGCCTGTTACTCCTGAGCAGCAGGAGGAGGGCACATAGCTATTGGAGCCTGTTAATCAGGGGCAGCAGAAGGAAGGCACAGTGCTATTGGAGAATGTTACTCAGGGGCAGCAGGAGGAGGGCACACAGGTATTGGAGCTAGTCACTCAGGAGCAGCAGGAGGTGGGCACACAGGTATTGGTGCCTGTTACTCAGGAGCAGCAGGGTGTAAGCGCACAGCTATTGGAGCCTGTTACTCAGGAGGAGGGCACACAGCTATTGGAGCCTATTACTCAGGGGCAGCAGGTGGGTGTGCAAACAGGTATTGGATCCGGTTACTCAGGGGCAGGAGGGTGTGAGCATGCAGCTATTGAAGCCTGTTACTGAAGAGCAGAAGGAGGACAGCACACAGCTATTGGAACCTGTTACTGAAGGGCAGCAGGAGGACAGCACACAGCTATTGGAGCCTGTTACTCAGGGGCAACAGGAGGAGAGCACACAGCTATTGGAGACTGTTGTTCAGGAGCAGCAGGAAGAGGGCACGCAGCTATTGGAGCCTGTTACGCAGGGGCAGCAGGGGGTGAGGCACACAGCTATTGGAACCTGTTACTCAGGAGCAGCAGGAGGAGGGCACACAACTATTGGAGCCTGTTACTCAGGAGCAGCAGCAGGAGAGCACACAACTATTGGAGCCTGTTACTCAGGGGCAGCAGGAGTAGAGCACACTGCTATTGGAGCCTATGACTCAGGAGCAGCAGGAGGAGAGCACATCTATTGGAGCCTGTTAATAAGGGGCAGTAGGAGCACAGCACAAAACTATTGGAGCCTGTTACTCAGGAGCAGCAGAGTATGAGCACACAGGTATTGGCGACTGTTACTGAAGGGCAGCAGGAGGAAGGCACACAGGTATTGGAGCCTATTACTCAGGAGCAGCAGGAGGAGGGCACACAACTATTGGAGGCTGTTACTCAGGAGCAGCAGGAGGAGAGCACAGCGCTATTGGAGCATGTTACTCAGGAGCAGCAGGAGGAGGGCACACAACTATTGGAGGCTGTTACTCAGGGGCAGCAGGAGGAAGGCACACAGGTATTGGAGCCTGTTACTCAGGAGCAGCAGGAGGAGGGCACATAGCTATTGGAGCCTGTTTCTCAGGAGCAGCAGGAGGAGGGCACACAGGTATTGGAGCCTGTTACTCAGGAGCAGCAGGGTGTAAGCGCACAGCTATTGGAGCCTGTTACTCAGTAGGACGGCACACAGCTATTGGAGGGTGTTACTCAGGAGCAGCATGAGGAGGGCACACAGGTATTGGAGCCTGTTCCTCAGGAGCAGCAGGAGGAGAGCACACAGGTAGTGGAGCCTGTTACTCAGGAGCAGCAGGAGGAGAGCGCACAGGTATTGGAGCCTGTTACTCAGGAGCAGCAGGAGGAGGGCACACAGCTATTGGAGCCTGTTACTCAGGAGCAGCAGGCGGAGAGCACACAACTATTGAAACCTGTTACTCAGGAGCAGCAGGAGGAGGGCACACAACTATTGGAGCCTGTTACTCAGGAGCAGCAGGAGGAGGGAACACAACTATTGGAGCCTGTTACTCAGGCGCAGCAGGAGGAGGGCACACAGGTATTGGAGCCTGTTACTCAGGAGCAGCAGGAGGAGAGCACAGAGCTATTGGAGCCTGTTACTCAGGAGCAGCAGGAGGAGGGCACACAGGTTTTGGAGCCTGTTACTCCTGAGCAGCAGGAGGAGGGCACATAGCTATTGGAGCCTGTTAATCAGGGGCAGCAGAAGGAAGGCACAGTGCTATTGGAGAATGTTACTCAGGGGCAGCAGGAGGAGGGCACACAGGTATTGGAGCTAGTCACTCAGGAGCAGCAGGAGGTGGGCACACAGGTATTGGTGCCTGTTACTCAGGAGCAGCAGGGTGTAAGCGCACAGCTATTGGAGCCTGTTACTCAGGAGGAGGGCACACAGCTATTGGAGCTTGTTACTCAGGGGCAGCAGGTGGGTGTGCAAACAGGTATTGGATCCGGTTACTCAGGGGCAGGAGGGTGTGAGCATGCAGCTATTGAAGCCTGTTACTGAAGAGCAGAAGGAGGACAGCACACAGCTATTGGAACCTGTTACTGAAGGGCAGCAGGAGGACAGCACACAGCTATTGGAGCCTGTTACTCAGGGGCAACAGGAGGAGAGCACACAGCTATTGGAGACTGTTGTTCAGGAGCAGCAGGAAGAGGGCACGCAGCTATTGGAGCCTGTTACGCAGGGGCAGCAGGGGGTGAGGCACACAGCTATTGGAACCTGTTACTCAGGGGTAGCAGTAGGTTAGCACACAGGTATTGGAGCATGTTACTGAAGGGCAGCAGGAGGATAGCACACAGCTATTGGAGCCTGTTACTCAGGGGCAGCAGGTGGAAACAGGAACACAGGAACAGGAGCCAGTCATTAAACTGCTCTCGACCTCGACACAGGAACAGAAGCGAGTCACTCGACTGCTCGAGACTGGAACACAGGAACAGGAGGCCATCACTCAACTGCTCGAGACTGGGACACAGGAACAGGAGACCGTCACTCAACTGCTCGAGACTGGGACACAGGGATAGGAGGCAGTTATTCTCTGATCTGATTGTGATTCCCTCATTCCATTTTTAAGATATTCCCCTCTCTGCAGTCTCTGCTCCTTTTGATGGTCATGTTGCAGATGCTGTCACTACAGTCACCATGAATCATCCAGAGTGGGTCACCAAAGCATCTGGTCTTCCTGAATTTCCACAGCAGCTTAAAGCACAGCCTCCAGGAAACCGTCCCCAGCTTTTCCACTAACATTCCAAAACTAGAATTAAGTTAAATGTCACTCAAGTGCTAGTGAGAAGGCTCTTCTGGATCAGTAACAGTGCAAGCGATTCCTTGTGTTACTGAGCACATTATCAGTAGAGAGTGATTACCACAGGCGTTCAATTGATCGGCGCAGAGCAAGTTAGAAAGGTGTGCATCAAAACTGCTGGAAGTCCACTATCCAACATGAAGCACAGAGCAGGACACCGGGAAGTCAAATAAAACACACGCTATGCTTTTTGAACATTGTTTCTAAGCTGCTTAATGTTGGAAGCTGATGCTCAGTTTAAATACCAACAGTTTATATAGCAACAAATGGGAGGGATTTGGGAAATAGACGGATGGAGAGAGACTCAGAGTCAGTGTTGCAGAAGGATGTGTTCGCATGTTTAAAAATGCTGAAGTGAAGACATTTCGATAGCATCAAATAACATAGGCTGGTATTTCCGGTAATGGTGAAGTAATAGTATACTGGTGTGAGTTCAGACAGAATCATAGACTCTCGGAGATGTACAGCACAGAAACAGACCCTTCAATCTAACTTGTCCATGCCGATGGGATATCCCAAATTAAACTAGTCCCATTTGCCAGCACTTGGCACATTTCGATGTAAACCCTTCCTCTTCATGTACCCATCCAAATGCCTTTTAAATGTAATCATAACAGGCACCACCACCTCCACTGGTAGCTCATTCCACACGTGCACCATTCTGTATTAGAAAATGTTGGTCCTTGGGTCTCACCTGAAATCCATGCCCTCTAGTTTTGCGAAAGAGATATGGCTATTAACCCTACATATGCCTCTCATACTCCAAGAAAAATCACCCCAACCCACTCACTCTCTCCCTATAGCTCAAATCCTGGCAACATCCTTGTAAATCTTTTCTGTCTCCCTTCAAGTTTCACAATATCTTTCTAAAAGGAGGGAGACCAGAATTGAATACAATACTCCAAAATAACCGAATTAATGTGCTGTACAGCAGCAGCATGGCCTCCCAATTCATATAGTCAAAGCACTGACCAATGGCAAGCATGCCAAATGGCTACTACTGTATTCTATCGAACTGTAACACAACTTTCAAGGAATTTTGAAACTACACTCCAAAACCTTTTTGTTCAGCAACACTCCACAGGACCTTACCATTAAGTGTCTACATCCTGCCCTGATTTGCATTTCCAAAATGCAGTGCCTCACATTTATCTGCACTAAACACCATTCGCTGCTCCTCAGCCGATCAGCCCACCTGATCAAGATCTCGTTGTACTCTGATGAAAACCTTCTGTGTGTCCACAACAACATCAGTTTTGGTGTCATTTGCAAACTAACCAACTATCGCTGCTGTGTTCACATCCAAATGATCTACATAAATAATGGAAAACAGTGGACCCAGCACTGATACTTGTTGCACACCACTGGTTACAACCCACCAGTTCGAAAAGCAATCCTCCATCACCACCCTCTATCTCCTACCTTCGAGCCAATTTTGTATCCACATGGCTAGTTTTCCATGTGCATTCCATGTGAACTAACCTAGTTAACCAGTCTACCATGTAGAACGTTGTCAAATGCCTTAATGAAGTCTATATCGCAATGTGCACCTCTGCCTCAATGAATCCTCTTAGTCAGTTTCTTCACAAAATCTCAGTCAATTTCGTGAGACACCATTTCCTTTACTTAAAGCTACGTTGACGATTCCGTATCAGTCCTTGCCATTCAAAATACATGCAGACCTTGTGCCTCATAATCCATACCAACAACTTGTCCATCACTGACGTCAGGTTCATCGGCTTTCCCTTACTATCCTTCTTAATGTTTTTAAAGTAATGACATCACGTTATCAAACCTCCTATCTTCTGGCACCTCACCTGTGACAATCAATGATACAAGTATCTCAGCATGTGACCCAGCAGTCCCTTCCCTAGCTTCCCACAGAGTTCGAGGTGACAGCTTATCAGGTCCTGGGGACTTTTCCATCTTTACAGGCTTTACGAACTCCAGCATCTCTTCCTCTCTATTACAGATACTTTTCAAGATGTCACTGTTAATTTCGGAAGTTCCTTAGCTTCCATCTCCTTCTGCACAGTAAATACTGATGCAAGGTGCTTGTTTAGTATCGCCTCCATCTCCTGTTGTTCTGCACATCGGAAGCCTTGCTGATCTTTAAGTGACCCAAAACTCACCCGTGTTACTCTTTCGTCCTTAATGTGTTTGTACAGTACCTTTGAATTCTCCTTAACCCTATTTGTCAAAGCTATCTCAAGCCCCCTTTATGGCCTCCGGATTTCCCTTTTAATTATACTTCTCCTGGCTATAGACTCTTCTCGACAGTCACTTTAAATCTGGAATTCAGAGGCTGATGACGATGATATATCTAGTTTTGATTATTTGAAATACCCAACTAGTTCGCTGATGCCCTTGAAGGAAGCAAACAGCCATCCTTACCTGGTCTAGGTTACATGTGACTCCAGTCCCACAACAATATGGTTAACTGTAAACTGCCTCTTGGCAATTAGTGATGGGTAATAAATGCAGGCTAAGCCAGTTATACTCTCATCCCGTGAATGAATACTGTAAAAACATCGACTCCTGATATCCTTATATGACATTGGCATCCCTCTTACCCGTGACCAGGCGATCAATTTCTCCAATCCGCCAGCATTCCTTACAACTTCCAGCCTTACCCCTCACCCTAAAAGGGGCATACTGTCTCTGGGCTCTTGATATCTCATTTTTGAAGGCTTCCCACTTCTGAGCTGGCCCCTTATCTGTGAATATCGATTCCAATCCAGTTTGGAAGTTAGAGTCATAGTGTCATAGAGATGTGCAGCATGGAAACAGACCCTTCGGTCCACCTCATCCATGCCGACTAGATATCCCAACCCAATCCAATCCCACCTGGCAGCGTCCTGCCCATTTCCCTCCAAACCCTTCCTATTCATGCACTCATCCAAATACCTCTTAAATGTTGCAATCGTACCAACTTCCATCACTTCCTCTGGCAGCTCAGTCCATACACGTACCACACTCTGTGTGAAATATTGTCCCTTCAGTCACATTTATATCCTTCCCCTCTCACCCCAAACCTATACCCTCTCGTTCTGGACATCTCGGACCTCAGGCAAAAGACTTTGTCCATTTACCCTATCCAAGTTCTTGCCTAATATAATCAAATTAGACTTTCTCCAATTTAAAAAAATATCTTTTAGATCCACTTTATCCTTTTCCATCTCTGTTTTAAAACTAATAGAATTATGATTACTTGTTCCAAAGTGCTTCCCCACTGATAACTCAATCTCCTGCCCTACCTTATTTACCAAGGGTAGGTCAAGTTTATGTTCTTCTCTGTAATGGAGAGCATTGTACAAGCAACTGCAGCTTTGTGACTGTTAGTGGTTTCAACAGAATCTATGACTCACTGGTCTGAATCTAAGAGTAATTTGTCTCAGTGACGTTTTCATTGAATGTGACAGATGGATTGTCTGTACGAGTCTGAGCAAGTTTCTGGTGTTATCTTATCAAACTCACCTCATTAACTACCCACTCCACCTCATGGTGTCCCTCTTATTCAATACCAGCCCGATTCTCACACCCATCATGGCTGGAGGTACTCACCATCGCTCGGATGCCCCTGGATATTCCGTGATCTCTGGCACTGGTGCCATATTCAAAAGGCCAATGGGCAGACGGTTGAGCTTTCTTAGTTAGAAGTTGCCCTGCACTGTTTACCTTGAGCATGGCAGATAAGGGACAATTACAACACGGTTTTTTGGACAGGGGTTTGGAAGACCTAGTGGATGGGCTAGTTCAGAGTTAGACCATTCTCTTCCCAGAGGGACCCACACCACCAGACCCCCTGAGCATTGTCCGAGCTCACCACCCAGCTCAGTGCTGTATCTGCGTTCTGAGGAAATGTCCAGCAATACAGGACAAGCATCAATAACCTTCCCCACTCTGTCAGGGTAAGGGTCACTGTATTCTCTCTGCTCCCTCGCACTCACTGTATATTTGTTATCGCACCGACCACCGAACTAGGCTCATGCTCCACCACTCTCACTCTTTCACCTTCTCTCCCTCTCTCTCTCTCCTAATTTCCCTCCACTATACCACCCACACTAATAACGCAACATGGCCGTAACACTATGGACTAACTCCCTCCTGACACCTCACCATTTCCCCTGCCACACCTACACCAGAACTAAGAGCAGGGCCACCCACTGCAACCTTCCCTCCCTCCCTCTCTTTGTACCATTCCAGGAGAAACAGCCTGGTCTAGGACAGAAATGGTCAAGCCGGGTTGTGGAGTGCCCGATATCCGCTCCCTCATGCCACCACCACATGGGGAGGACCCTGCTACGAGTTGGAGAGGAACGGGATGCCTCGTGTGGAGATTCTGAAACATCCACAGCTCACCAAACGAGTAAGGAGCAATGTTCAGTGAAGGGCAATTCTCACTTTAAACCCACTGGCAGTTCCGTTTCCCCCGGCACAACGTAGAAGCCGTGGCCCTGATGCCATCTCTCTTTTGTGTCGAGCTGGTATAAATGGAAACTCCACCATCTCGGTGGCCGGAGGGTGGGCTCACAACACATCGTCACCATTACCTCCCAGGAAGGGAGCACGGAGGCTCCCTCCTATACCTCCTCCTGTAAAAAGCTCAAATACTGAAAATAATCTGTGACATTTACTGCTCTCCTCCCTTGTCCTGCCATGTCCAATAATCTGTCCTCATATATATCCAGCATCCTGTGCTCCTGCAGCCCTTTTATAACTGTACAGATATTTTATATTGTCTGTCAATGTTATTCCTACCAAAGTGCATCATCTCACACTGCTCTGCATTGATGCTCATCTGCCATAAAACAGAACACTACACCAATTTGTCACTGCCCTTTTGGAGTTCCACACTGTCCTCCACACACTTTACAATTCTTCCAGGTTTGGTTTCGGCAAGCAATGAAATTGTCCTAAAATCACTCTCCACTAATACTTACTGACTCTCTCACTAGTGTGAACAAGCACAATACAAAAACACTCACCATGAACAGACTGAAAAAAACTGACAAATTCCAGAGTCCAAGTGATATATTGACAAAGTTACCGGAGCAAGAGAAATACTGACAGACACTGCATGTCTGTATTAGTGTCAGTGTATGAGTGAGTGTCTCTATGTCTCTGTGTTCGTGTGTGTTTAACTGTGTGTATCAGTGTAGGGCGAGTCTGGAAGTCACTGTGGTGTTAATGTGATGTACTATCCCCCTGACATGAGTTTCTGAGGAAGGGGTACTCAACCCAAAACATTAACTTCCATTTCTGCCCACAGATGGTGACAGACTTGCTGAGCTTTCTGTCGCACTCAGTCTCTGCTGGTCTCCCCACCCCTCTGTACAGGTGGTAATGGAGGGCGAAAATCATAGGGATTCAGTTTCGGAAGGACAGAGGGAATGTATCAGCTCACAGCACCATCCAAACTGAGAGCACCATCAACACACATATACGCACACACACACACTACAAACACGCACACACACACAGGCATGTACACACATAGAGCTGCACACAGACGCTCATGCACAGATACACTATACTTATAGCCACCGCCACACACACTTACACACACACTACAAACGTGTGCACACACAGAGACACTTGCACACAGACATATACAGCTGCACACAGACACTCACATACAGATTCACATACCTATAGCCACCCTACACACGCACTTACAAATGCACACACACACGCGACACACACCGAGATGCAGAGAGCCACACACACAAAGAGACATACACACACCCATGACACACACACACACGCACACAAAATGCTTACACTCATGCAGATATATATACATACATGCACACATACGCATGCACTCAGACAGACACACACACGCACCCGCAGAACACACACAGACACAGATTTCATTCGTTTCTTCATTCCAACCCCACACCAGAACTTATCCCAGATCCATCCTTCCAACTCGGCACCTCCCTCTTGAACTGTGCTACCTGTCCGTCTTCATTCCCACTATCCACTTCACTCTTTGCTCCAACCTATCACCTTCACTCCACCATCATTTATTTGTCGCCTTCCCAGCTGCCTTACCCAAGCACCATCCCCTTCCATTTATCATTCGGCCCACATGGTCCACAAGCCTCGTTACGAATGATGAGATTATGCTCGAAATTCCAACTTTCATGCTCTTTGGATGCTGCCTGAAATTCTGTGCTTTTCCAGCACCACACTCTTTGACATAGACACACACGCACCCACAGACACAGAAACACACACACAGACACACAAACACAGAAACACACACACAGACACACACACACACAAACACAAAGACAACCATGCTTCCCACGCTCGAAAACATCCACAGTCCCCACACAGAGACACCCACACTGCCCACACACACACACATACTCACACACAGACAGGCATACACACTCAAACAAACATGCACACTAACACACATAGACACCCACCCTCCCCACAAATGCACATTTACTCTCATACACGGACAGACACACTCAGCCAGACACACAACTAACACATATGCAGACACGCAAAAAGCACATGTACGTACATACGTGCACAAAGGAACACACAGACAGAAACACAGACACACACACACAGGCACACAGATACATACTGATATGCACATACACTGGCAAACAGACAGAGGCATACACACATTGACACATAGAAAACACCCTTACAAGCCCCCTACACACAGACACCCAAACTCCTCACACACACGCAGAATCACTGATACACAGGGACACACAATCACTCGCACACACACAAAACAAGCACATATTATCACACAGACACACAGAGATGCACAGAGACATGCACACACCGACACACACCAACACATACATACAGGCATGCACACACAGAGGCAGACATACATTGACACATGTACACACACAGTGACAAGATCCATTGAATCGGATTCCATGAAAAACAGAAGCCGATGGAATGAAAAGTGCCATGAGAGCGAGAATATGACATTATATGTGAGGAAGTTGTTTTCCAGACTCGAGGAGAGTGCACAATGCTGTTTCCAGGGATCAATATCTGGATATGTAGACAGAATTAGCATCGGCTGTTATTGTACTGCATCTTTTGTACAATGTTGCAAAAGCACAGGCCTTTTCTATAGAGGGGACAACTTCAAAATCCTCAATGATGCAAAACACACAAATGAGGTGAACAACAAAGCAACCGCAGAAACTCGTGTTACGTCATGGGGTGAACGCCCTGGCTCAACCTTTGCTCAAATTCGCTCTCTGTCAAATTCCTGAGCCAGAGTTTCGAACACTGAATGGTCTATGTTAATAAACACTGCTCAAATCTCACAACTTCAGTATTTAATACGCCCCTACATGTATGTCTGACAACAGTAATTGCTCCCTCACTGTGTTACTTCAGCACACGTAGAGAAAAAATGAACATGAGAACAACAGTCACGTATGTGACAGGGATTTGACCCGATGCACACCTCTTCCCACCCTACCTCTTGCACACCTCTTCCCACCCTACCTCTTGCATTACACCTCTTCCCACCCTACCTCTTGCAAAAATGCCATCCCATATTCCCAATTCCTCCGCCTCTGCCGGACCTGTTCCCAGGAGGACCAGTTCCACCACAAAACACACAAGATGGCCTCCTTCTTTAGAGACCGCAATTTCCCTTCCCACGTGGTTAAAGATGCCCTCCAATGCATCTCATCGACATTCCGCACCTCCGCCCTCAGACCCCAACCCTCCAACCGTAACAAGGACAGAACGCCCCTGGTGCTCACCTTCCACCTTACAAACCTTCGCATAAACCAAATCATCCGCTGTCATTTCTGCCACCTCCAAACAGACCCCACCACCAGGGATATATTTCCCTCCCCACCCCTTTCCGCCTTCCACAAAGACCGTTCCCTCAGTGACTACCTGGTCAGGTCCACACCCCCCTACAACCCACCCTCCCATTCTGGCACTTTCCCTGCCGCCTCAGGAACTGGAAAACCTGCGCCAACACCTCCTGCCTCACCTCTCTCCAAGGCCCTAAAACAGCCTTCCACATCCATCAAAGTTTTATTTGCACATCCACTAATATCATTTATTGTATCCGTTCCTCCCGATGCAGTCTCCTCTACATTGGGGAGACTGGGCGCCTCCTAGCAGAGCGCTTTAAGGAACATCTCCGGGACACCCGCACCACTCAACCACACCGCCCTGTGGCCCAACATTTCAACTCCCCCTCCCACTCTGCCGAGTACATGGAGGTCCTGGGCCTCCTTCACCGCCGCTCCCTCACCACCAGAGGCCTGGAGGAAGAACGCCTCATCTTCCGCCTCGGAACACTTCAACCCCAGGGCATAAATGTGGACTTCAACAGTTTCCTCATTTCCCCGTCCCCCACCTCGCCCTAGTTCTAAACTTCCAGATCAGCACTGTCCCCATGACATGTCTGGACTTGTCCTACCTGCCTAGCTCCTTTTCCACCTATCCACTCCACCCTCCTCCCTGACCTATCACCTTCATCCCCTCCCCCAATCACTCATGGTATTCTACGCTACATTCTCCCCACCCCCACCCTCCTCTAGCCTCCTCCACGCTTCAGGTTCACTGCCTTTATTCCTAATGAATGGATTCTGCCCGAAACGTCGATTTCGAAACTCCTTGGATGCTGCCTGAACTGCTGTGCTCTTCCACCACCACTAATCTAGAATCTGGTTTCCAGCATCTGCAGTCGTTGTTTTTACCGCCTTGCAGTTCTTCCCCAGGCTGTATCACACAGCAGGGTCCTCCGGTGAAATGAACAGCCGTGAATGACATGTGGTTCGGTCTGTCGGAGACAGCATTTCCAGACAGATACAGTTCCCTCTTATTAGAACAAGCAGCACTGATGATGAATAACCTCAGAGAGAAGCAAGCGATAGAGATTTACTGTGGACTCGATGGGCTGAACGGCTTCTGTCGGCACGTGAATGACGTCACCCGTCTCTGCCGTCCCTCTCCCTGTCTCTGTGACAGAGTGGCAGAGGGAGAAATAATGGCTCGTTTTTAATCCTCCCTTCCGCTTTGGACTGTCTGCAGCCCCGCAGCCCCTGGCTGTGGGGATGGTTCTCAGTGAGTGAGGGTTTCATACGGAGCCGCTTCATCTGGGACATTTGGGACTCAGATGTTAACTGATGCCCGATTGCAGCAAAGAAACCGACGGCTCTGAAACAAAAGCCTTTCTGCTGGATTGTTCTGTGAAGATTGATTCTGAACATCAAATGGGCAGCACAAAAATGCACTGCTTTGAATTTTACTGAGGGAAGAGAGTCCACAGCCCATTTCTCTCTTTCCCACCAGCTCAGCACGTTTTTCTCTCTCTCAAATAAATGATATTTGGAGGAAGTTCGCAATCAAAGTTGCTAAGTTCCAGCGGCGCTCTTGCACCTGGCTGTGCCCGTGAGAGGAAGCTTCAGAGCATATCCGCATTTACATCCCGTCATAATGCCTGCAAGTGGAGGGGAATGGCTGAATACTCTGCCATTAGAGACAGCTCAGTCCACGGGGATGGGATAAACAGCATCGTCCCGCGTGGGGACGTTCCGCCGATCAGACACAGTCCACTTTATCATTCAGATCATACCAGAGTGAGAACGCTCGAGAAGGCCAATCGGTCACTCGTACCTGTGCCAACTCGGGAGTTGCAAAAAATTGGTGAAAGTGGAAAGTGGATTTGTTCACGTTTCAAGTGTTTCCATGAAGCAGGAAGCAGAAGAAGATACACAGTCAAGCGATTGAGATCTGACTACAGGGGCAGCAAATAAGTTGTACAGGGCAGGGGAGAGCTTTGAAGTATTGAATTCTGGTTAATGGGACGATCATGCTTTTACGAGGCCACGCTGCTACAGAAGAAACTATGTCAGTGTCTCTCAACATTGTGATGTCACAGGCAAAAGACGCCGTTACACTGCAGGAAATTCCTTTTTCCAATGTGATGGCAGTCCATATGTAAAGGTGTCGCTTATATGTCGAATCCTTTCACATAAATAATTCCATTGCACCGAAGTGTGTTGTATTGTCTCCTTTCCACTAGACCTGTCATTGTGCCTGCACTGAAATTGATTTTCTCTTTCTGCGTGTCTTTTACAGTCTGGATGATGTGATGCAGTTGTACTGACCCATCTTCTGACAGAATTTTCCACTTCACTTCAGCCCGCCCTAACTTCGCTATCTGATACCATTCTCATTGTTTAGATGTTAATCGCTCGTCTCAGATCCAGCCTGCCCTCACCCAAAATAAATGGAAAACTCAGTCACACTGTGATCACTGCAATCGAGGGATATATTCACTCTAAGGTCATTGATAATTCGAAGGATAAAGTTAGGACTGCAGATGCTGGAGATCAGAGTTGGTAGTGTGATGTTGGAAAAGCACAGATCAGGGAGCATCCGAGGAGCAGGAGTATTCAGGTTTCAGACTTAAGCCCTTCATCTGGAATAAGGCTTGTGAGTCGGGGCTGAGAGATAAAAGAAAATAGTGTGGGGTTGAGGGGAAATAGCTGGAAAGTAAGTGATGGACGAATAGGAGGGAGAAGAAAATCGGTCAGAAATAGCAGTGATGGAAAGGGTTGCGAGGACGGTGCCGAGTTGAAGGCTTGGGCTTGGGGGAGGGGAAATGAGGTAACTGTTCAAATTCACATTTATCCCGTGTGGTGTTAGGGTCCCAAGCCGGTAGGTGTAATGTTCCTCCTCCAGGCGTTGGGTGGTAACGGTTTGGCAGTGGCGAGGTCCAAGACCTGTATGTCTTTGATGGGGTAGGAGGGGGAGTTGAAGTGTTCAGCCACGGGACGGTGAAGTTGGTGGGTGCGGGTGTCCCAGAGATGTTCTCTGAAATGATCTGCAAGAAGGTTTCCTGTCTCCCTGATGTAGAGGAGACCGCACTGGGCGCAACGGATACAGTAGATGACATTGGTCGCTGTAAAGGTGAATTTCTAATGGATGTGAAATGATCCATTCGGGCCTTGGCTGAGGTGAGGGGAGTGGTGTGGGTGCTAGTTTCACCCTTCCTTTGGTGACAGTGAAAGATGCCAGGAGAGAGTTGTGGTCTGGTTGGGGGGGGGGGTGTATGGACCTGAAGAGGGGGTCATGGAGGGAATGGTCTTTACGGAATGTTGTCAGGGCTGGGCAGCGAAATATATCTCTGGTGATGGTGTCTGTTTGGAGGTGGCATCAGTGGCAGAATATGATGCGTTTATGCGGAGTTTGATGGGATGTAAGGTGAGCACCAGGTGGTTCTGTCCTTGTTGCGTTGAGAGGCGTGGCTTCAAGGGTGGTGGTGTGTGAAATGGAGGTGTTGAACCAGAGGGCGCTGTGAACCACGTGGGAAGGCAATTTGGGATCGTGGAAGAAGGAGACCAACTGGCTCTTTCTGAGGTGAAATTGGTCATCCTGGAAACATATGTGCTGGAGGTGGAGGAATTGGGAATAAGGAATGGCGTTCTTACACGAGATAGGGTTGGAGGAGATGTAGTCTAGATACATGTGGGAGTCGGTGGGCTTGTAGTATATGTCTGTAATTAGTCAGTTGCCAGAGTCGGTGATGGAGAGGTCCAGGAAGGTGAGGGAAGTTGCCAAGAGGATCCGGATAAATTTGAGGTCGGAGTGGAAGGTGTTGGTAAAGTTGGTGAGCTATGCAACCTCCTCGTTCGAGCACCAAGTGCACCCAAACATTCATCAATGTAGCGGAGGAACAGGTGGAGGATGGTGCCTGTGTAATTGTGAAAGATGGACAGTTCCGCGTATCTAACAAACAGGCAGGCATAGCTAGGCCTTACGTGGTGCCCATGGCTACCAGCGTCAATGGAGGAAGTGGGAGAATTGGAAAGAGAAGTTGTTGATTGTGAGCACCAGTTCAGCCAAGTGGATGAGGATGTCGGTGGGAAGGTACTGATTGGGATGGTGTGAGATTAAGAAATGGAAGGCTTGTAGACTTCTGTCATGGCAGATGGATTTGTACAGGGACTGGATGTCCACAGTGAAGATGACGCGATGGGGGCTAGGGAAACGAAATTCTTGGAGGAGGTGAAGTGCATAGGGGTGTCACAAATGTAAGTGGGAATTTCCTGAACTGGGAAGAGAGGAGTGTGTCGATGTAGGAAGAGATGATTCGGATGGGACAGGCTCAGGACGAGACAATAGATCGACTGGGGCAGTCAGGTTTGTGATTCTTAGAAAGGAAGTAGAATCGGGGAGTGCGCGGTTTCCGGACAATGAGGTTGAAGGTTGTGGATGGGAGATGCCCAGAGGTGATGAGATTGTGGTTGGTCTGGGAGATGATGGTTTGGTGAGAGGAGGAGAGTTTGCGATCGTGGTCTGTAGGAGGAGGAGCCTGCGAGTTGGCACCTGGCTTCAGCTTTGTTCCTCTGTCCAACTCACAAGCCTAATTCCTGATGAATGGCTTATGCCTAAATCGTCCATTCTCCTGCTCCTCGGATGTTGCCTGACCTGCTGTGCTTTTCCAGTACAACACTCTCCACTCATTCATTATTACTGTCTCATTTCACACTACCAGGTCAATGCTGTCTGTTTGATTCTAATGAGCATTGTTCTCATGGACTGCGACAAAATCTGCCAAACTGAAACAAAAACAGAAATTGCTGTAAAATCAAAGGTGTGTTGGCAGCATCTGTGCAGATGAATCACAGTTAACGTTTCACATCCATTGGGTCCGTCTCTCCACAGATGCTGCCAGACGTCCTGAAATATTTCAGCAACGTCTGTTTTTGTTTGATTTTCAACATCAGCAATTTTTTCATTCTTGTTTTCTTATTTTCTGCCAATATGATTTGGCTAAAGATTACGTTAAATGTTTTAAATATGACTGTGATGGAACGGCCAGATTCCACCAGCCGGCTCCTTTTATTTGGTTGACGTGACCAATGCCTTTCCACTTGGTCACCGCGCCCTACAGCTGCACTGCATATAAATTGACAAAATTGTGGCATTCTCTCGGATTGGTAATCAGGAGCGAGATTGATTGAAATTATTGAAAACTTAAGATAAACTGATAAAATACGGGATATAAAACAGGAAACTGAAAGGGAAAGAGAGAACAGCGAATGATAATTTTTTGACAAAACTGAAATATAATTGCTCAAGAGTCAGAAAGTGCTTTCATCCACAAACATACCATAATATGGAATGTAATTTTTGGGACAACCAATGCAAACAGATAGCAAAATCTTATTTTTAAAGTCTTGCTGCAATTGTTTTGGTTTTAATGAACGCACACATGGGATTCAGTGCTGTAATGATCTGCTAAAATGGAAAAGGAAATCCTTGCCTTCGAGGATACGTGTGGAATGTTCACTGATTCATCCCAGTAATGGCAGGACTGTCCTCTGGAAGCATAAGAGTAAAATTATTCAATGTTCCATGGAGTTTCGAATGAGCGGTGAAGGGAATGTCTCCATTCACAAATTAATCATTCAGTAGAATTCCATACAGGGACCCATGAAATGATGAACAAATTGAACAAGAACACGGACATACGATACACAATAGCTACGACAATTACTCTGTGAAAACTGTTGAAAACTGTGGCCTTTGGTGATGGCATTTACTGTCCAGACCCAGTCTGCACTGGAATGACGGGAGACACACTATGAAGTATTTGAACTTCAGTCACCTTTAGAAATAGCTGAGACTGACTCAGGACATGGGGATTTAGAGATGTTGGCCTTACAAACCTTTCAGACATTCCATGGAACAATAAAGGAAGTGATATAAAATTTCCGTCTCCATGGAGGCGATGTTCATGAACTGGATAGGTAGTAATTTACCTTATTGGAGTTTATAAATAGAGTCGTCATATTTACAAAGCAAAGAGTTCATTGAATAACTGTAAAACCTTTTGGTCACACTCAGTGGGAACATTGTGTGTAATCCTTGTCCTCATTCTCCACTAAAAACATGTGAAGAAGTCAGAAAGGGCACAGACGCTGTTTCCTGGATAGCAAGATATTAGAAAGCCAAGTGACGTTGTTTACTGAGACATAAAAATATCAGAAAGGATACAAACGGGATGATAGAATGAATGAAGGATTTTATTCACGAGATTTGGAAATGCTGGAGCAGAAACACGCAAGTTTGATGTAAACAAATGAGATTTTCACATAACGCGAGGTTTGAATGACTAAATTGGGAAAGTCCCTCTTTCGAGTGAATTAATACCTTTCGTTAGAGCTTGAAAACCATTAGTGAATGATTAAGAAAAGTTTGGATGAGAGTTTCTTCCACTCAATAGAGTTATTTAAATCGTGAACGACTTTCCAGAAGTAAAACGTAGAAGCTCACTTTAGAGTGTTTTAAAAGATGCACGAACAAACGTACAAGGAGAGAATTTACCATTGAGTGAAAGTCAGTGTGGTTGCGTAACAATTTCGAATTTGTTGACTTCAGACACAAAGATATTTCATGACCACGAACAACTGAATAAGACTGAGTATAACAAGTTCATGGATTGGTAAGGTGTGGCGTATTATTCAAGGTGAAACTCTGTAAATTGACCTGATGTCGTAAAATAACTGCAGACAGAAGTTATATCCACTTGGAGACGCAACACCTACTTTAAAGATTTGACCACACTCACATGATGTTATGTTCATTTCGTACATTCTTAACTCCACCCAAGAAATCCACCAAGAAGTCTCTGTCCTTTTGTATTGGTAACCCTCTGTACTTCTCTGCAGCACACCATTTAAGATAAAATATGCTCTGACTTAAATTTAATTCAATACAATATTCAAACGGTCCTATGTGATTTCTTTTTTTATTATTGCAACAACCTTTGTGAATTTGCAACAACTGTGGCACATGAAACCAGTTCAACATCTATTTTCCCGGAATCTAACGCAGTGCACATGGGAAACGTTATCCACCTGCTGAAAAATCACCTTCTGCTCTCTCTCCACATATGTCTCTTCACGTTTTAGATACTTGCAGTATGTTTGTTGATCAAGGAGTCATTATCCAGAAAAGGTCGTTTCTCAATCCACAAACACGGGTATTTTCCCATATACTTGGCTTTGCTCAGCATCATCTTCTGTCCGTATTCCTCAACACGACGACAAATTGAACCTTCTCCATGTGAGGCTCAAAATTAAAACTTCGGTACAGCACACCCCACTATACTGGAACAGAGATACCGTGCACTGGTCACCTTCAACATAGGAACAACACATTAATGCTTACCCCCACGTTCCTGGTTTTACCTTAACGTTTGGGAAACCGAGTTTCTCTGATTCCATGGCTAGTAACGGGGATTATATGATCATCTTCACCAGTGGTTCAGTCCCCGAGTGAGGAAAGTGGTGAGGTACTCATCGTAAAGATGGGTAGATTGATGAAATGTACAATTTCATCTTTTGCCTTCACTAACCCATGAGCTTTTTATTTTGTTTTGAATCTGTAGAAATCTTAAAATCTTCATCTTTAACAGACTCAATGACAGATCTCCATTGTGTCTCTGGCATCAAATTTCATAGTGTAACCTCCCTCTGAATTCTTCCACCGCAGTCCGCTGTTTGGGAAGTGTGTCTGTTGTGGGAAATGCACTTCCCCGTGTGTCACCTGCTGCTCCCAGCATGCGCACTGGCACTGCACTCATATTCCTTGCTCACTTGCTCACTGTGTTGCAGTGATCACACAGTGACTTGGTGTCGCACGGCCCAGGAAAATGATACAGATCAAGGTTTTTGCATTGTTGAGTTCAATTGTCAGTTTAGCCTTATTTTGGATTTTGAAATTGTCTGTTCTGTACACAAGTGCGTGTCAAAAACATCTGAGTGGAAGTTAGGTCTTCGGAATAATGACATTGAGCACTATGCACTCTCCTCCAGTCTGGAAAACAATTCCTCACAGGCAATTTTATAGACAATAGACAGCAGGTGCAGGAGTAGGCCATTCTGCCCTTCGAGCCAGCACCACCATTCATTATGATCATGGCTGAACATCCTCAATTTGTATCCTGTTCCTTCCTTATCCCCATAACCCTTGATTCCACTATCCTTAAGAGCTCTATCCAACTCTTTATTGAAAGAAAACCTCCTGCTGTCTCGGGTTCTGCATTCCGTTGACTTCAAATCTTCACAGAATTCAACAGACCTTGTTACATAGTCATTTCCTCATTTTTGTTCAGATCACTGTGTGCACAGTGTGACAGTGGGAATGCGCTTGCCCCACAACCCAGGGGTCAGACCATAGTATTGGAACCGTACTGTTTTATTTCTCATTTCACCAACACCAGGGAGAAATATCTGCTGCTCTGCATGATTTACAAAATTCAATTATTCATCAGGTCATAGCTGCGTGAGCGTTTCTGCCGAGGTGGCCGAGAGGTTAAGTCGATGGACTGCTAATCCATTGTACTCTGCACGCGTGGGTTTGAATCTCCCTCATCAACGGTTTTCAATGGTGCTGTTTTCAGATGATCACAGCTGTCGTATTGAAACTGGGATTCTGATAGTTATTTTATATGCATTGACGCTATTACAAAAATCTCAAAGAATAGTTTGAGCCTGTTGACTAAACGGCATTGAAATGTCGATTGCATTGCGATAATGAAAAGGAGCGCGTTTTTCTTTTTCAAGTCAAGTTGTTGTGAACATTTTTTTCGTATGAAAGACATCCAGGAAAATCAAATACCGAGAGCTGCGAAGTGCATGTTTATGCAAAGGGATTCTTAATGAATGTTTTGTCAGATGAAATCTGGAGGAGGTTGAGTAGAAGTAATTCATCCTGGTGAGAAGAGCACAGCGAGACAGCACAAAATAATGGAGATATTTCAAAATGGGCAGGGCGTGGGTTTAGGGGCACTGAGAAGTGGCTGGAAATGCACAGTGGAGAATTGCCGATGTGGGTGCCATGCATGGGCACGGAGAGACTTACACATTGGTCTCGTCCTCACCCCTTGCTCTCGCCATTGATGAATGCTGGACATAAGGCACAGATAAACACACGATGTGGGAAGCAAGCTCCCTCTGGTTATGCAAACACAGGATGCATCACATAGAACTATGAACAGCTGGAGAAATAAGCATGTTACCTATAGGGAGTGAAACTAAACTGTGGATCAATAACATCAGATTGATGCAACATGAACATGAAAAATGATTTAAAATGTAGGGTGTAGGTTTGCTCGCTGAGCTGTAGCTTTGATATCCAGACGTTTCGTTACCTGGCTAGGTAACATCATCAGTGGCAACCTTCAAGTGAAGCGAAGCTGATGTCTCCTGCTTTCTATTTATATCTTTCTCCTCGATGGGGTTCCTGGGGTTTGTGGTGATGTCATTTCCTGTTCGTTTACTCCGGGGTTGATAGATGGTATCTAGATCTATGTGTTTGTTTATGGTGTTGTGGTTGGAGTGCCAGGCCTCTAGGAATTCTCTGGCGTGTCTTTGCTTAGCCTATCCCAGGATAGATGTGTTGTCCCAGTCGAAATGGTGGTATTTTTAATCCGTGTACGAGGTCGTGTCTTTTTGTGGCTAGCTCGTGTTCGTATATCCTGGTGGCTAACTTTCTTCCTGTTGTCTTACGTAGTGTTTGTGGAAATCCTTGCATGGAATTTTGTAGATGACGTTGGTTTTGTCCATGGATTGTACTGGGTCTTTTAAGTTTCTTAGTTTTTGTTTGAGAGTGTTGGTCGGTTTGTGTGCTACTGGGATTCCGAGGGGTCTTAGTAGTCTGGCTGTCATTTCTAAAACTTCTTTGATGTGTGGAAAGAACGTTAGTGTTTCTGGCTGTGTTTGGTCTGCTTGTCGTGGTTTGTTCTTGAGGAATGTGCGCACTGTATTTTTTGAGTATCTGTTGTTCTCGAATACATTGTATAGGTGGTTCTCCTCTGTTTTCCGATGTTCGTCTGTGCTGCAGTGTGTGGAGGCTCGTTGGAATAGTGTTCTGACGCAGCTTCGTTTGTGTGTGTTGGGATGGTTGCTGGTGTAGTTAAGTGTTTGGTCAGTGTTTGTCGGTTTTCTGTATGCGCAGGTTTGTAGTTCTCCGTTGTCCTTTCTTTCTACTGTGACATTCAGGAATGCGAGTTTGTTGTCGGTTTCTTCCTCCTTGGTGAACTTTATGCCTGTGAGGGTGTTGTTAATGATGTTAAATCTCTTTACTATCTTGTTTCGTTTTGTGATGACAAAGGTGTCATCTACGTAGCGGACCCACATTTTTGGTTTGATAGTTGGTAGGGCTGTTTGTTCTAGTCTTTGAATTACCACTTCTGCTATGAGTACTGATAGCGGAGATCCCATGGGTGTGCCGTTGGTTTGTTTGTCGACTATGTTGTTGAAGGTGAAGTGGGTGGTGAGGCACAAGTCCACTACCTTCTTGATGTTTACGTTGGTAATGTGATTGATGGTGGTTGGTGTGTGTGTGATGGTCTCTTCCAAATGTGTGGGAAGTGTTTCCTTTGCCAGGTCGATGTTGATGAAGGTGAACAGTGCTGTTATGTCGAATGAGATCATTGTTTCCTCTTCCTCCACTTTGGTGTTTTTGATGATTTTTAGGAATTCCTGGGTGGAGTGGATGGAGTGCTGTGACTCTTCTATGAGGTATTTCAGACTTGCGTGTAGTTCTTTGGCCAGTCTGTAAGTTGGTGTTCCGAGTAATGAGACTATGGGTCTGAGCGGGGCTCCTGGTTTATGGATTTTTGGTAATGCGGTTCGACTTGGGCAACACATTGTTCCTGGGACAGTCTAAGCAAAGACATGCCAGAGAATTCCCAGAGGCCTGGCACTCCAACCACAATGCCATAAACAAACACATAGATCTAAATGCCATCTATGAACCCCGCAGAAAACGAACAGGAAATGACATCACCACAAACCCCAGGAACCCCATCCAGGAGAAAGATATAAATAGAAAGCATGAGACAACAGCTTCACTTGGAGGTCGCCACTGATGATGTTAACTAGCCAGGTAATGAAATGTCTGGATATCAAACCTACAGCTCAGCGAGCAAACCTACACCTTAAACCTCAACCTGAGTTACAAACCTTCACAAACCTTGCGATTTAAAGTGTCTTTATACACATATCATTAATAGACTTTTCGATATAAGACCCGTCTGGTTGAAAGAAGAAGACACTCCATTTCAAGATGGATGACAACGTTACAAATTTTGTTTTGTAGTTGAGATTTATTTGGTCATTTTAAACAATGAACAAGTTAATTTTAAATAATGCAAACCACATTCTCTCACCTGGAATAAACGTGTGATTTCAATATAAACATTGTCCTTGCTAAGTCACAGTTACTCAACATGAAAAATAGGATGTAATTTTTATTAAGCATACATCAGTTAGCACCATTATCTTACTTCAGATTGACTGCGGTATGCACATGCTAAATAAGGTTTAAGAAAGAATGACTTTTGGAAATAATGATTCGGTGGTGACTAAAAATAATATTAGGTTGTCATGATACGGATATTCCACCAATGGCTTCTGTGGTAGAAATGTTCAGTGGGCAGTATTTCTATGATGGTATAGAAGTCTGTGTGCTGCCAGGGATGGGAGCTCCCACTTCATCTGGAGCGGCGTCTTTTGACGTGGACCAGGGAGCATTGTGACATCAGTCTGGGTGTTCCAACCACACCTGGAGCAGCTTCCATTGACATGGAGCAGCAGGGAGCATTGGCACATCCGAATGCAAGCTCTAGCCTCATTTGGAGCAGCTTCAGTTGGCATGGAGCAGGGAGCTTTGCGAGATCCATCTGGGAGATCCACTCTCACCTGGATCAGCTTTTAATGACATGTAGCAGCAGGGAGCATTGGGACATCAGAGCGATAGATCCAACCTCAACTGGACTACTTCTATTGACATGGAGGAGGGAACATTAGGACATCATACTGGGAGCTCCAACCTCTCAAGGACCAGCGTTTAATGACATCTAGCAGCTGGGAGCATTGGGACATCAGAGTGGTAGTTCTAACCTGAACTGCACCACTTTTACTGACATGGAGCAAGGAGCATTTGGACATCAGACTGGGAGCTCCAACTTCTAGTAGAGCAACTTCTATTGACATGGCGCAGCAAGGAGCATTGGAACGTCAGGTTGGGAGCTCCAACATCATCTGGAGCAGCTTGTATTTACATGGAAGAGGAGGGAAGATTGGGACATAAGGCTGGGGGAAAGGATATTCAACTATTTTAATCTAAAGTAAAATATTTTTCAACACCTCAGATGTTAATTGATTTATGAAGAATCTTTCCGGGGAAAATAATTAATTATTTGTATAGTAAAGACCAGTCCTGCAAATATTCAACTCAGAAAAACGCATTGGTACAGAAAGAAATGGGAGTGATGTTTCATGTCTTTGTCTTTTCTTTTCTGGCCGACTCTGCACTGGATTACATCACCGGAAGGACGTTTTCACTCATTTCCTGCAAGTACGGACAGGTCATTAACGTAATCTAAAACTGAAAATTAATGGGAATATGCGATGTTATGATTCAGCTGGAGTTTACCTCAAATTATGGTGAAAACTTTTCAAAGTCAGTTGCAATTCCCTTGATCAGCAGTGGCCTCATTGATTTGCTGATCAGATTGTGAATGGTCGTTTTTTATTCGGACAATTTGAAGTGAATCAATGATGGTGATTATCTTGGTTCTTTGTTCACCTTGTGGCTGTTACTGCTATTGCTCATGTCCTTGTTAACACCACAGCTCTGCAGCGTGTAAAATCTCAGCTTTGCATCTGGCCAGTGGTACAACCATTTGTATAGCTGGCTACGGATCAGGCGGTTGTTAGTTCAACTTTTACTTTGCGCAACTGCATTGTGGAGATTCAGCACACATTCAACCTAATCATTTTTGTTATGCTGAGGTGGGTAATATTTGAAATTTTCATCTCCACGAACGAAAATTCTTTCACTGTCTTCGACCAGTTAAACATTACCAAGAGCTGTCAGAGTAAAAATCACACAGCACCAGATTGTATCGAACAGAGTTAGTTGGAAGCACCAGTGTTCCATGCACTGCTTCTTCATCAGATGTTTGTCAACTGTTGGAATCTAAAATGGCTTTGTGTGATTATTAAATATATCCACCCCAGTCCAACACCAACACCTCCAAGTTATGGGTACCGTCGACACCACGAACGGTTGGTTAAAGTCCAGATGATCTTCCAAAAGATCGCGCATATTGACACACACACCAAGTTTCTGCAGAAAAATACCCATCTGATGAAGGAGCGACTCTCCGAAAGCTAGTGCTTCCAAATAAACCTGCTGGACTCTGCCCTGATATTGTGGATTTTTTAACTTTATCTACTCAACTCAAACACTGGCACTTCCATATCATAGACAGCATCAGTCATGTCCCACCGCTGTCAGAGAAGGCAATCCTGGAATAGCCTAATACATTGCACATGGGTATGTTTCGTTTTCAGAAACCAACACAATCAATCGCTGAAGCTCCTATGGATGAAAAGCACAGAAAAGAAATAGCTGAGACTCAGATTTGACAATATTTTGAAACTCTTTGGGAAGTGGAATCAGAGGAGAATGAAGGATTAACTGTCCGAAAGTGCAGAGAGGGAAGGCGCTTTTCCCTTCTTTGATGAGCTGGGGTATTGACTGATCTAAGGCATGAAACAGATTCCTGGTAGAGCTGCGCTCTCTGCATCAGGAACAAGAAGTTCTGATTTCCTGAACGGTAATGAAACACAGGCCACTCAGTTAAAGCTCTGAATACTAACCACTAGACCACCAGGGATGAGGGCAGAAGCCGTTGCACCGTTTCTTCATAACACAGTTTTTGGAATTATGTCACTGCAGATATGTTTCCCCTCAAAAATGATTGAATTATAGAGTGTTTACAGCACAGAAAAGGGCCCCTTCATCTCATTTCCCAGCACTTGGTCTGTAACCTTGTAAGCTCTGACGTTTCACCTGAATACTAATTTCTCTGGAACGTTTTAATCTCGTAAAACACAATAAGTGGGATTAAAGTTTGAGATGGGAACTGAACCTCAGTTTTACCCATAGACTGAAGCACGCAGACACATTTCCCCAAGTGTGACACAGGCCTCGGGAGAAAACAAGCAGAAAGAAAGATTTCACCGACTTGTCTGATGTTGTCCCGTTTCAGAGTTCAACACCAATGTCTGGTGACAGCAAAGAAAGGAAAGATTCAGCCCCTCCCGTCCCAGTGTTCTTTGCCCATTGTTTCCCCATTACTCTGTAGTTTATACTGCCTCACCTCGTTCTTGCTGCCAAACTTGATCACTGCTCACGCCCGCTATTTCCTGTCCTGCCAAACGGTTTGCCTCAAGTTCTTGTAATGAAAAACAGGAATGACCTATTTCAAGCACTCTTCTAGTTTACAAGGACAGTTTTATCACCACTGAGCAAGCACATTGCCAGCTCAGAGAGAAGGTCTCATCCTTTAGAAACTGAAATGCAAAGATGATTGGATAGCCTCAGTATTGTAAACCAACCAACAAGACCGGAATAGGGCCGAGGAGATCACGCACAGAAGGATGGGAGAATAGAATGGCGAATTTCTTGGTGTCCAGGTGATTTTAACAGAAATCTTCCCTGGTAGTTTCGTGATGAGGATTCAGTGATTTCACTGTCATGGCTTGTTAAAGGTTAACGTGTACAGTAATCAATATGAAATACTGCCTGATATTTCGAAGCAGAATGATGATGTGCAGCAAACAGAATCGTTTCCCTGCATGACCTAATAAGAGAGCTCAGAAGAACCAGGAGCAGACATGAGAGCCAGGAGGAGACATTAGAAGTTGTTGGCAGATAGGATCAGGGTTAACCCTAAGGCTTTCCACAGGTATGTCAGGAATAAAAGAATGACGAGAGTTAAATTAGGGTCAATCAAGAATAATAGTGGGAAGTTGTGTGTGGAGTCAGAGGAGACATGGGAAACACTAAATAAATATTTTTCGACAGTGTTCACTATATAAAATGAAAATGTTGGCGAGGAAGATACAGAGATAATTGCATCTCGACTCGAAGTGATTGAGGTTCACAAGGAAGAGGTATAAGAAATACTGTAGAGTGTGAAAATAGACAAGTCCTCTGGGCCAGATGGGATCTATCCTAGAATCCTCTGGGAAGCAAATGAAGAGATTGCCGAGCCTGTGCCATTGATCCAGAAATCATCATTATCTACAGGAATAGTGACTGAGGACTGGAGGATTGCAAATGTGGTTCTCTTGTTCAAGAAGGGTAGTAGAGACAACCCTGGTAATTACAGACCAGTGAGTCTCACTTCAGTTGTTGGTAAAGCGTTGGAAAAGATTATAAGAGGTAGGATTTATAATCATCTAGAAAAGAATAATCTGGTCAGGGACAGTCAGCATGGTTTTGTAAAGGTCGTGCCTAACGGATCTTATGAGTTTTTTGACAAAGTGACCAAACAGGTAGATGAGAGTAAGCAGGTTGATGTTCTGTATATTGATTTCAGCAAGGTGTTCGATAAGATTCCCACAGTAGGCTATTATACAAAATGTGGAGGAATGGGATTGTGGGAAACATAGCAGTTTGAATCAGTAATTGGCTCGCTCAAAGAAAACAGAGTGTTGTAGTTGATGCAACATGTTCATCTTGGTGTCCAATTACTAGCGGGATTCCGCAAGGGTCGATGTTGGGTCTAGGGCTATTCGTCATTTTTATAAATGACCTGGATGAGGGCTTAGAAGGGTGGGTTAGTAAATTTGCGGGCAACACTATGGTCGGTGGAGTTGTGGATCGTGACGAAGGATGTAGTAGGTTGCAGAGAGACATAGATAGGATGCAGAGCTGGGCTGAGAGGTGGCAAATTGAGTTTAATGTGGACAAGTGTGAGGTGATACACTTTGGACGGAGTAATCGGAATGCAAAGTACTGGGCTAATGGTAAGATTCTTGGGAGTGCAGATGAGCAGAGAGATCTCGGTGTCCATGTACACACATCCCTGAAAGTTGCCACCCAGATTGACAGGGTTGTTAAGATGGAAAACAGTGTTTTGGCTTTTATTAATAGAGGGATTGAGTTCTGGAATCAGAAGGTTATGCTGAAGCTGAACAAAGATCTGGTACTGCCACATTTGAAGTATTGTCAACAGTTCTGGTCCCGCATTATAAGAAGGATGTTGACGCTTTGGAAAGAGTGCAGAGGGGATTTTCTAGCATGTTGCCTGGTATGGAAGGAATGTATTATGAGGAAAGACTGAGGGCCTTGAGGCTGTCCTCGTTGGAGAGAAGATTGAGAGGTGACTTAATAGAGACATACAAGATAATCAGAGGTTTAGATAGGGTGGACAGGGAGAGTCTTTGTCCAAGTTTGGAGACGGCAAACACGAGGGTCACAACTTTAAAGTGAGGGGAGAAAGGTATAAGACAGATGTCAGAAGTAGTTTCTTTACTCAGAGAGTAGTTAGGAGATGGAATGCTTTGCCTGTAGCGGTGGTAGATTCGCCAAGATTAAGTGCATTTAAGTCATCATTGGAGAGGCATATGGACGTACATGGAATAATGTAGATGGGATGGGCTTCAGATTAGTATGACAGGGCTGCGCAACATCGATGGCCGAAGGGCCTGTACTGCACTCTCATGTTCTATGTTCTATATGCTACAGTTCCACATCAGCAATGTCATCGGCAATTGCCTGACGTTCAATCAGTTTAAAACAAGAACGGAGGGGTCGTCAGGAAAACGGAAGGGGAATAGTGGTTTGTGAGAGTTAACTACATGCCTCGTGGAGCCAGGTTCAATGTAAATACTGAATATCGGTTTTCCTGTTTATCTTGGTATACTGATCACTTCGGATCAATTGCCCAATATTGTCTGCCCTTTGTGTGCTGTTCTTTGTACATTGCACCTCGGTTCAGTGCTCTGGGGGACCACGCTTTTTTAAAATTTGGCACGTTTTACTCAGGTCTGTTTTGCAGCTTCATATTAAGGCCAACAATTTTAGGAACAAATAGTCACCATTCAGACCACCAAGTCTGTTCCACTATTGAATGGTTCCATATCTGATCTGATAAACTTGAACTGCACTTTCTTGCCTTTTGCCATAACGCTTGATGTCTTTGCTCTTTGAAGATCTACCGATCTCAGCCTCATTACACTTAATGACACTTCCTCAACAGCCTTCTGCGACAAGAAAGTCCACTGATACAGAACTGTCTGAGAGAATAAATGTTTCTTCGTCTCTATTTTAATTGTGAGATCCGCATTCTTATACGAAGTTAAAAATCGCACAACACCAGGTCATAGTCCAACAGGTTTAATGGAAACAATAGCATTTGGAGAGCTGCTCCTTCATCAGGTGGCTGTGGAGTACACAGTGGTAAGGTACAGAATTTATAGCGAAAGGTTACAGTGTCATGTCACTGAAATTATACATTGGAAAAATACCTTGATTGCTTGTTAAGTCTTCCATTTGTTAGAATGACTATGTTAGGTTCATTTCTTTCTTATGTAAATCGAAAAACTTTCTTTTGACAGTTACATTCTCAGGTGGACTTTACCCGTTATTGTCAGCACAGATAATATGTTGAAGGTGCTAGTCCCTGAGTGCTGCGTCTATGCCATAATGTTTAGACTGACGCTCATCTAAAAAAACAACATGGTACATTGGTGAAGCTGAGCAGAGGCGACAGCAATGGAACGGGTGCTGCACATCAATCAACAGACAGGTGTGCCCCTTCCCAGTTGGAGAACACTTCAGTGATCCAGGACATTCGACCGCGGATCTTCGGGTGACAATCCTCCAAGGCGGTCTTCGGAACAGGCAGCAGCTAAAAGTGCCCCCGCAGAGACTGAAAGCTAAATTCGGTACCCATGGTCATTGGGTTCATGTCACAGTCCAGGTGATCCCATTGCCCTATCTACAAACAGAGACCCTCCTACACACGAGTGTGCACGCGCGCGTGCACGCACACACACACACACTCACACACATACGTCTGTGGGGTGAATTTATACTTGCACAGTTACATTGTACTTTGCTCAAAAACTGCATGAATCCATGTAAGTCTCTGGTAACTCATTTTTATAAATTAGAATCAGTCTAAACATTATGGAACAGACAGCAGCACATGGGGGCAGACACCAGTTGATAAACTTCACCTGAGAGTGAAACTTTAAAATAAAAAAGTTTTGCACTTTACATATGAAAGAAGTGAAGCTCACATGGTCATTCTAACAGATCGGCGACTTAGCAAACAATCAAGGTATTTTTCAATGTACAATTTCAGTTACATCACACTGTAAACATATACGATACATTCTGTGACTTAAAACTGTGGACTCCACAATCACCTGATGAATGAGCAGTGGTCCGAAAGCTAGTACTTCCAATTAAACCTGTTTAACTATAACCTGGGGTTGTGTGATTTTCACATTTGCATACCCCAGTCCAAAACTGGCATCTCCAATTCATTCGATACGAGGTGCTCTAGTCACAGAACCAAACTTTCTGCATCCAACTTATTAAATCCTTGAAAATACCTCTATGTTTCAAAAAGGATCATTTTGTAGTACTGAGTCTCAGCAGGCAAAGGCAACTGATTTCAGCGTTTCTTCCCATTTGATTTCATCTCCGATATGAAATTCTCACTGACTCTGACAGAACTGCTACCTTTGCTGTTCTGTGATGTCAGGAACTCATGTTCAATTTAAGATTTCCATAAGGAACAACAATATTTTTTTTCCCTGACTGGAAATCAACATTGGGAAATAGCATTGAGACAGCCGCATTTCAGCAGTTTCGCACCAAGGACGACATATGTAATGCTTGGAACTTTTCTTGATGACTTTGTTTTTGCCTATTTTGTTCAGTTGAAAAATGACAGTTTTTGAGTTTTTAAAAGCATGGCCAATGGTCCTTCAGCCTATTGCATCATCATCAGTTATCAAACATCTGGCTTGTAAGCACAGTTTCCAGACGTGACTCATCGCCTGGTGTGTTCTTACATTTCAAGTCTTAGTTAAATTGTTAATCAATTTCTTAAGGGCTTGAGTGGAACAAAAAACATCTCTGTGAACTAACATTTCTGAAAGACAAACTCTTACTCGGAGCAATTTGTCAGTTTTCCTCATGATGCTGCGGAAAATGTTTCTGCGCTGACATCTGAATTGGTTCACCCAGTTTCTTCCTCAGCTTCCTGGTAACGTTAAAGTTCGATGAATAAAACCTGGAATGGAAGCCTGACCTCAGGAACAGTGGACTTGTCTTTAATTTCCTGCAATCCCATTCATGCATGTCGCTAATAAAGGGGATGCTACCATCTTTACCCAATCCTGCCTACTTGTGTCTCCAGGACCTGAACAACATAGCTGACCCTAATCCGAGAATGACGACCGTGTGGGAAAGCAGGCCATTCGGCCCTTCCAGTCGACACCATCCCTCTGAAGCACATCCTATCAGACACACACTCTATACCTATTCCGTTCCCCTTCATTTCCCATGGCAGATCCCAGTAACCTGCACACCTTCAGACTGTGGGAGGAAACTCACACAAGCAAAGAGAGACTGTGCAAACTGCACACAGTCACTCGAGACTGGGATCGACTCCATGTCTTCTGTGCAGCGAGGCAGCAGCGAATCAGGAAGAACAACAAATGCTGTCCTGACCAGCGACATCCACACCCTGTGGGTATATCAGGAAGAACAAAAACATATTCACAACATGGACAACGGAACTTGCGTCTGCATGGACATGATTTGAACCAATCGTTCATCCTGGGTAGATGCAAGGACACCGATATCACAGAGAAACCAGGGCAATGCGGGATTCAATTACATGCTGAAGTGGAAACTCATTTACTCAGTCAAACTGGGGACAGACTATTCAACAATCCCGTGTGTGGGAAGGGCTCAATGAGCAGAAGAACCTCCAGAGTAACCAGCAAGATTACATATCCCAGAAGGAGATCAATTAAACTGTCAATGCTGCTGTTAATCCCAACCAGCTGTCAGTTTCATAGCGTCAAAGTCATAGACTCAAACAGCATGAAAACAGGCCTTTCACTCCTACCAGCTCATACTGAACATAATGACAAACTAAACGAGTCGCATCTGACGGCTCTTGTAACTGCTGAGGGTTAATAATGCCCTTGTGATATTATTACTGCATTGTTAATATGAATGTCCAGATATAATTCTGTGGACACGGGTTCAAACCCTGGCATGGCAGATGCTGGAATTTTATTTAAATAAATACCTAGAGTCTAATGATGATGTTGAATCAGTTGTTGTAGATCTAATTCACTGATGCCTGATAGGGAAGGAAACTGCCTTACCTATCTGGTCTGGCTGGTATGTGATTCCAGATCCATAATATCGTGGTTGATTCTGATCTTCGCTCTGGGCAATAAATTATGTACCAGGCATGAATGAATAGCTTTTGTTAATTCCACTGATACTTTCCTATTCATTTATCGATCCAAATATCCTGTAAATATTGTAAATGTACTTTCATTCATCACTGCCTCAGGAAGTGAATTGCACACATAAACCATCCTCTGTTAAAAAAAAGCCTCTCATGTCTTATTTTAAATCCCTCTTTTCACTTTAAACACTTAAAGTCCCCCTCCTTGGAGAAAAGACAGTTACAGTTAACTCCAGCTGAACTCTCAATAATTTATAAATTTCTATCAGGTCGCCTTTCAAACTCCAGTGCTCGAGTGAAAATATTCTCAGCCGATCCTGCTTTTCGTTATAAGACAAACCTTCCCCACTCGCCATACGCTGGTATACCTGTTCGAAACCTACTCCAGCTGAATAATGTCCTTGCTATTACTGGGCGGCAAGAACTGGACACAGTTTTCCAGAAGACGCATCACCCAATGTCCTATTCAACTTCAACAGAACGTACCAACTCCTACGCTCAAAGGACTGAACAATGAAAGCAAGATGACATTTTTTTTAACCATTCTGTCTATATATGAAGCAAACTAGAATGAATTATGTACTTGCATTCCTGGCCTCCGTGTTCCACAACACGATGCAACGCCCGATCATTAATTGTATAAGCATACTAATATTTGATGTAGCAAAATGCAATACCTTCCATTTATCCAGATTGAACTTCATGTGACATTTTTCAGCCCAAAGACGCAATGGATTAAGATCCTTCTGGAATCTTAGATCACCTTCTTTACAGTCTCCAATTCTGCTGTCCTCTGCAAGCTTAAGAACCATGGCTTCTATGAGTTCTACTGTTTACTCATATAGGTCAACGATTTTTAATTATTTGTCGTGGCCATCATTTAGCTGTTTGCAAATCAGGTAACAATTAGTCATGTAGTTAACCATGAGGAAGACAACCATAGACTGCAGGGAGATTGGAAACAATTGGCAAGGAAATGTGCTGAAAGGAATTCAATCCAGTGAAGTGGGTGATAATGAATTTGAGGACGCACAATGAGAAAAGTGTGAATACCGAGTGGTTTAAAGTAATAAAAGAGAAATTGGAGTAGACATTCACGAATGCTTGAAGGTGATTGGACAAGGGATCAAGTGGTCTCGAGAGGTTGGAGATACTTTCTGTTCTTGACAGCAGGTGGGAACATAAGAGCAGGGAAATGATGCTGGAACTTCAGCAACGGCCTATTCAAGATCAATAGACAGGGGAATCAGATGGACGGAAGTGCGTACTGCAGGTGCTGGAAATCAGAATCAAGATTAGAGTGGTGCTGAAGAAGCACAGCAGGTCAGGCAGCATCCGAGTTGCAGAAAAAAAAAATAACGTTTCGGGCAAACGCCCTTCATCAGTAATAAAGCTGGGAGCATCGAGGGTGGAGAGATAAATGGGAGGACTAGGTCTGGGAAGAATTTAGCTGAGAGTGCAAGAGGTGGATAGAGATGGGGTTAAAGGTGATAGGTCGGAGAAGAGGGTGGAGCGGATAGGTGGAAAGGAAGATACACAGGTGGGACAGGTCAGTAGGCTGGTGCCAAGTTAGAAAGTTGGAACTCGGATAAGGTGGCCGTGGGGAGATGAGGAAACTGGTGAAGACCACGTTAATGCCCTGGGGTTGAGGGTCCCGAGGTGGAATGTCTGGCGTCTGGTGGTGAGGGAATGGGGGTGGAGGAGACCCAGGAACTGCATGTCCTTGGGAGAGTCGGAGGGGGAGGGTGTGCTAATTGATGTTTTTGGTCATGGGGCGTTGGAGTTGAATGTTGTGGGTGCCCTGGAAATGTTCTCTGAAGCGCTCTCCGAGAATGTGTCTGTTGGCCCCAATGTAGAGGAGACCGCATCGCGAGCAACAGATGCAATAAATGACATGTGTGGAAGTGCACATGCACATTTGATGGATGTGGAATGCTCACTGGAGCCTTGGAAGGATGTGAGAGGGAAGATGTGGGTGCAAGTTTTGCATTTCCTGTAGTGGCAGGGGAAGGTGCCGCGAGGGGAGGTTGGGTCATTGGAGGGCGTGGAATTGACGAGGTAGTCGTGAAGGAAACAGTCTTTGTGAAAAGTGGATAGGGGTGAGGAGGGAAATATAAATTTCCCTGTCACTGCAGGATTGCAAAACCTGCACCCACATCTACCTCCTCACCTCTGTCCAAGGCTCGAATGAAGGCTGCCATATCCATCAAAGTTTCTCCTGCACTTCCACACATGCCATTTCTTTTATACGTTCCTCCCGATGCGGTCTCCTCTAAGTTGGAGAGAGGAGATATGTTCTCACACAACACTTCAGAGGATATCTCCAGGATACCTACAAGAATCGACCCCAGTGCCCAATGCCAAACATTTCAACTCCCCCTCCCACTCTCCCGAGGACATGCAGGTCCTGGGCCTCCTGTATCGCCACTGCCTCACGACCCGATGCCTGGAGGAAGAAAGCCTCATCATCCGACTCAGGACCCTTCAACCATATGGCATCAATTTGGACTTCACCCGTTGCCTCAATTCCCCTCCCCCTAACTGACCCCAGTTCCCACCTTCCAGCTCAACACCATCCGCCTGACTTGCCCCACCTGTGTATCTTCATTCCCACCTATCCACTCCACCTACTTCTCTGACACATCATGTTTACCCCCCGCCTGCATCCACTTACAGCAATCTCAGCTACCTTCTCCCCAGCCCCACCCCATTCCCATTTATCTCTCCATCCCATGTGCTCCCAGTCTCATTCCTGATGAATGGCTTTTGCCTGAAACGTCCATTTTTCCTGCTCCTCAGATGCTGCCGGACCTGCTGTGCTTCTCCAACACCACTTTAATCTGAAGGGGAGTCTGTTGATTGAGAGGGTTTTCGGATATTTTCTATTGTTGACCACAGGCTGTGGATGATAGCAGAACTTTTACAACCACCAGTTTAGGGAACAGCTAAAGAACTGTGCACAAGTCTGGTCATGGCATAAATCAACATTATTCCTAAAATTGTCAGATAAAAGATGGAAGGCTGAAGTATGCACCTTTGCCCATCAAGACCGTTTCACCAATGAGTTTGTCACTGATTCCTTTCCAACTCAGGGTGCTATGGGCCTTGGAGGGTAAGTTGAAAATGGTGGCGTTTCGTTGCATCTTTCAACCTTGTCCTTATAGTCAGTACAGCTGTTGAGCTTTGAAGGTTGTCAAAAATGCCCGAATGACTTACTCCAGTGCATCTTATAGTTGGTGCACTCTGCTGCAATTGTGCCTTAGCGGTGAAGGGAATGAATATTGCAGGTGTTGAAGAGGGTACACTCAACTGACTGCATTGTCGTGGACGGTGTCCAGTTCCTGAAGTGTTATTGAAGTTACACTTCAATGGAGAGAGTTATATTCCACGTCCCATTTGTGCCTTGCAAACGATGTAGGATTCACAGAACAATGAGTTGAGTTTATAATCAAAAAAATGTCTCAAGAACATGTTATTGTTGTCAAAGAGTTCATGTAGCCAGCTTCTGTAAGTTTTTCCCCCCGAAATAATAGCTCTGTGGACGATTACACGGGGTAATTTGTTTACAGTAAAGTTATTAAATGTCAATGAGATATGATTAGTTTCTCATTTGTGAGAGTGATCATTACTCTATTTCGTCCTTGTGTGGACCAATCTGATTCCAATCGCTGTCTGATTTCAAGATCCAATTCCCGTCTGTGCTCGAAATTTCAACCGTTTCTTCACATAAATATCTCCACCTGCCTTCATAATATGTAAGGATTCTACAGGGGACAGCAGAGATTAATGAACATGTTGTCAACACTGGAGAAAATGGAGCTTCGTGGAATGATTGGTTAGGCTGGGATTATTCTCCTTGAAACAAAGGAGAGGGAGGGGACCTCTATAATCACATAATAACATTTATAAACGTTCAATACTCATGGGATCTTGACAGGGTAGTTCCGGGCAGGTGGTTCACCCTCTTGTATGAGGAGAGCACCAGAGGGCATGAACTCAGAATTAGATATTACCTATTTAATTCAGAAATGAGGAGTAATTTCTTTGCTCAGGGGCCAGTGAATCGGTGGAACTCCTTGCCGAAATTGTTGCTGAGGCTGCGTTGTTGCGTTTTTTTAAACTGTGCCAGACAGATATTTAACCAGAAAGACGATGAAGCTTTGTCGAGGCAATGCTGGAGAATGGAGTTGTGGATTATCAGATCAGCCATGAGTTTGTTCAATGGTGGAGCAGACTCGATGGGCTGAATGGCCGACTTCCATTCCTACATCATTTGGTCTAACGCCTTATTTTATTGATACCTTTAGAATTCTGAGGGGATGGAATGAAGTAATAGAAAAGGTTTCTCAAACTGATCAGACAGATCAGGAACTAAGCTCATAATTTCATGACCAGGAAATGTGCTGTGACCTGGATACAACAAATGGCACTGGGCACGCCGAGGATGGGTATTTGCAGATGTTGTGATTGCTAAAGAAAATTGGTAGATCTAATAGTGTTGCCAACTTGGTGATCATGCTGGATGATGGATCGCGGTATGATTCACACAGCAAAAGGTTTTAAAAGAATGAAAGATTCGTTTCATTGGAAAAGTTTTCTGCGGTTCCAATTCAATTGACAGTTAAAAATACTGATCAGAACTTTGTGTGGAGTGTTACATTAAAATTCACAATCCCACTGGATAAACTATTGCACCCGATGTCTCCTTATTTATTCACCTTTCATTCGATGTAAATTCATAGAAAGTCAAGATGGAATGAAAGGAGAAAAGAAACGTTTGCACTCCTTTTCATTATCCCAATGTAACTTAGAACAGAATCAAATTGCTTTACTTCGACTTTGATGAGGTATCGATTTATCACAAATATCCGGTGCAATGAAGGGCAAGAGCAAGATTCTCCACGTTAAATGTTGCATTCAATTTTGCTCCGAATTTATTTCAGATTAAAGAAAATACTGATGAGAAAAACAGAAGGTTATACTACAAAACAAGATGGCAGTTTTGATGCTCAGTTACTTTGGCAGATTTCAATGGGTATCAAATGAATCCAACATCATGGCGATCGTCCTCCCATCTTTATGGCATGGGATTAAAACAGGAAATCGATCTCCAAGAGACGGGTCACTTCCTATTCATTATGGAATAGCTGTCCTTGACAATAGACAAAATCTGCTCAGATCCATTTATAATGATTCATGTGGAATATTAATAGAAATCTTTCAATACTATGAGTTTTTGTTGCTGAATCTTACTCAGCTGCATACGTTTCCGGTATTTCTTTGCATCTGAAGTCGTCCAAATTAGATATTGTTTCCTCGCACCTTCTCCCCCCTACACCCTCCTTTACACTTTTACCTGGCCATAGGCTATCTCTCTCCTGGTGAAACTCACTGCTTCTGTGTCTCTAAATGTGCCTTTCCAAATATTTTGGAAACGGATTGTCTAAGTGAAAGAAATTCTGTTCCCATTATGTCTTTGTCCCACATCGATGGTTTTGAAATCTTGACTTCCAGAAATTTATGATCTTGAAAGAGTGAATTTGCCACATATTTACTCTCTCCAAACCTCAAATACTCCGGAAAACTTCCATTCGGTTTTTCTTGGTTTCAAATTTTCCAAAACACAAATAAATAAAACTCCATCCCCACTAAATGCCGTCAGCATTGTCTCCAATGTCTTAGCAGCCCAGTAAATGTGGCAGTGTCCTCTCTGATAGAATCTCCGATTCCCTACAATTCAGAAAGTGCAGTTCAGCCAATCGAGTCTGTCGGGAGACTCTGAACAGCATTTCAAACAGACCTAGCTCCCGTCTCTATCCCCGCAGGCCACTGGCTTGTGATTTCAAATAAACCTGCTGGAATAAAACCTGGCATCGTGTGACTGCTGACCTTATCACTGCGTTACCCATGGCTAATTCACTTAACTTACTGAATTCACTCCCTGGACATATCAGCACAATTTAACATGGCAAATCCACCTAACCTATACACTTAAGAGCAGTGCGAACCACTGAACAAATGTACCATCACATTGAACACTATCTGTATCATTTATACACTGGCAACTCCGCCTAGTGAAAGCAAGCTGTGCCCACCAACCCGAATTCAATGCATCCAAACGCGGTTCTACGCTGTACAACCTCAGTAGTTCTGCTGGAAATGTATCTATGCTCAGATCTGAATGGGTTTATTCTGTTTTCTTCCTCAGATTCCTGCTTTAAATAAACATATCAGTCAGGAACAACTCTATATAATGGTTTTCATTGCAACACAAACACAATGTGCAGTTTGCTGAAGTTACGTGTTTGCACTATCACTGACAATTTGTCTTCCCAGGAGCTGCAGTCCTTCCCCAGGTGATTCAGACAGCACTGTCCTTCCTGTGACATGTCCCATCGAGAATGGAATGCCAGCCATGAATAACCTTCACTGGGGAACAGAGCGACAGGTTTAAAACATTTACGATGCCCCCAGCGGAGAATTGAGCCCTGTGACAGGCGGGGACACTAACCACGATACTGTGGAGGACAACATCATCGAAGCAGACCCTTCAGCCTGTTGTGGCCGCACTTGTCAAATACAACTGCTAAACGACCTGAATCAAGGTCCATCGTTTAGCCCAAAACCTTACATGTTTTGGCATCGCAAATTAACATCTCAATTTTTTTAAAGGTTAGAATGATTTTTGCCTCTCTGACCCTTTCCGCAAATCTACTCCAACCTTTCTGCCTTTTCCCGAAATCTCTTGGCCCCAGTGTTCCATCCCTCCATCAATAACAAAGGCTTCTTTCAGTCTATCCTATCCATATCCCTCAGCATTTAGTACATCTCAGTCATGTCTTCTCCAATCTCCTCTGCTCGGCGACAATCAACCCCAGTCTGTCCAATCTCTCCTCACAACTGAAACTCTTCAGCCCAGACAATATCCCAGTGAATCTTTTGCAACGTTCCTATTGCGATCACATCCATGCAGTACTCTGAATTGCAGAACTGCACACAGTAATCTAGCTAGGGCCGAATGAACTTTTGTTTCCTATTCTGTTACAGTATGAGGGCGTCGCTGGCTCGGCAGTATTGATTGCTATCCATAATTGCACAGCGGGCAGTTGAGACTCAACCATATTGTCGTGAGTCTGGAGTCACATGGAGGCCGAGCATGTAAGAATGACAGTTTCATTCCTTAAATGGCGTCAGATGGATTTGTTTTTTTTTCAACAATTGGACATGGATATATCGGAGTTATAAGAATCGTAATTCCAGATATTTATTGTATCCCAATTCTACCACCGAGCATGGTCGGAGTCAAACCCAGGACCCTGGTGTCTGAATTAACAGTTCTGTGTTCAGTGGTAATAGCGCTCGGCCATTGCAAAAAAGCAGTGAAACTGATCTTATCCAATTAAGTCGCTTTTCCCCGATACTGTTCTGTGCCAATTTTCTGAGCTTGACCCCCCCCCCCCCAATAATATCTGGTCCATATCAGTAAAAGCTGCTACATGAGTATTGATCTCACAACAGTGGTAACCAAATGGATCAAATGGTCTGCAGTCCCGATGGAGGGGTTGGGGCACGTTCACCAAGCAACAGTGACCGCAGCCACACAGACTGATCAGTATCAATGGGAGAGTCTGTATTAGATTCTGCAATGCCTTAGTAAAATAGGAAATGACTCCGCAAACACATGATGAAAGAGCTGCGCTTCCATTAAACCTGTAAGACCATAACTTTGTACTCCATAGTCCAACACCAGCATCTCCAAATTAATGAAATGGGGGGATGGGATCGTAGGAGGGAAGAAATCTCTGAGAACGGGTGGATTTGAATTCTGACATATGAAACACAGAGATGTGAGCGAGCAGAGTTTGAAGGAAAAAAAATATCACCTTGGAGAAAATCAAAACATTAAAACAACTGATTCCTTTGTGTTTCATAAAAGACTGGGACACACAGAACAATTACTGCCGTAACTCGGATTCGAACCGAGGTTGCTGCAGTCACAATGCAGAGTACGAACCACTATACGGTCACGGCAAACCACAAACGAACACACTAAACTCCTGCAATAAGTACAGTATCATACGAAATATTAGGCAGCGCACCAAATGCACAATATCAGTGCTTAGCGAACAGTAGCAGATATGTGGGAACTCAGAATGGGCTGACCGTTTAATATCGGTTCCCCCAGTGGCTGTGGTGATTCCATCATTAATGTGTTGAGGGCTGAGATAAATAGATTTCTCCAAAACATCAAAGACTCCGGGGACAGTGCAGCTTTTGTTTCCTGTATATCCACCAATATCATTTATTGTATCCGTTGCTCCCGGTGCAGTCTCCTGTACATTGGGGAGACTGGCCGCCTCCTAGCAGAGCGCTTTAAGGAACATCTCCGAGACACCCGCACCAATCAACCACACAGCCCTTTGGCCCAACATTTCAACTCTCCCTCCCACTCTGCCGAAGACATGGAGGTCCTGGGCCTCCTTCACCGCCGCTCCCTCACCACCAGACACCTGGAGGAAGAACGCCTCATCTTCTGCCTCGAAACACTTCAACCCCAGGGCATCAATGTGGACTTCAACAGTTTCCACATTTCCCCTTCCCCCACCTCACCCCATTTCCAAACTTCCAGATCAGCACTGTCCCCATGAATTGTCCTGACTTGTCCTCCCTGCCTATCATCTATTGCACCTATCCATTCCACACTCCAACCCCCCGACCTATCACCTTCATCCCCTCCCCCACTTAACTATTGTACTCTCTGCTACTTTCTCCCCACGCCCACCCTCATCTCACTTATCTCTCCGCCCTTCAGGCTCTCTGCCTGTATTCTTGATGACGAGCTTTTGCCCGAAACGTCGATTTTACTGCTCCTCGGATGCTGACTGAACTGTTGTGCTCTTCCAGCACCACTAATCCAGAATCTGGTTTCAAGCATCTACAGTCATTGTTGTTACCAAACTTTTGTTGAAATGTATATTTCAACAGCAATGCAGTTTACCATCGGTTACTTCACGAGTTTCCCCACACTAGTCAGTAACCACTGCTGCCACAGAGTCCCAGTTCCCAGTCCCAGAATCAGAGGAACTGAGTGGCGCAGTCGCGAATAACCAACTTGAAATCAAGATGGGAATGAGGTCGCAGAGATACTCGATGGCTCAAGTGACACAACCGGAGAAAGCACGGTGTTTCTATGATGGTTTAGAGGCGCAAGCAATTCCGAGGTTGGGAGTGCTTCTGGTCAAAGGCGGGGCAGAAGGGAAAACCTGTTCCCGTTTATAATAACAGCAATCTACAGTGCATCTTGCTGAGACAGCAGAGTGCCACAACTGGACCGTGGGCAGCTGGTTTGAAGTTTAATTTTGCTTCATTATCACCCACGTCCCTGGAATGAATTGCTTTCACCATTTTTATTTCCAATTGTTTAATATCTCCCTGTAGTCTGCGGCTTTCTTCCTCATGGTTAATTGCATGACTAACTATTGTACGATCTGCACACTGCTGAATCACGGCCACTAGAAGTAAATATGAATTATTGATCGATATGAGAAAACAGTAGAACTCACAGCAGGCATGCTTCATAGGTTTGCTGGCGACACCAGTATTGTAGACAGTGAGGAAGATGATGTAAGTTTCAAAAGGATCTTAATCCAATGAGTCGTTGTACTGAAAAATGTAACGTGGAGTTCAATCTGGATAAATGGAAGGTATTGCATTTTTGTACAACAAAAAGAGTATGGCTTTGCGTATGTTGGAGAACACGGAAGCTCGGTGTGCAGGTACATAATTCCTTGTAATTTGCATTACCAACAGACAAGATGGTTCAAAGGCATTTAACATACTTCCCTTCATTGCTCAGTTCTTTGTGTATAGTAGTTGGGACGTTATGTTGAAGTCTTGCAGGATATTGATGAGGCCTCTTCTGGAATATTATGTCCAGTTCTGGTCGCCCAATTGTGGGAATGATATTATTCAGCTGGAGTAGGTTCACAAAAGGTATACACGCTTGTTGCCAGTGGAAGGTTTGAGTTATCATGAAAGGCTGGATAGGCTGAGTCTATTTTCAGATTCGAGATTGGGGTGCTGGAAAACCACATCAGGTAAGGCAGCATCCGAGGAGCAGGAGAATAACTTTTTTCCGCGCAAGTGTCGTTCATCAGGCTCTTTCCTGAAACGTCGATTCTCCTGCTCCTCAAATGCTGCCTGACCTGCTGTGCTTTCCAGGCACAACACTCCCGACTCTGATCTCTCATCTGCAGTTCTCACTTTCTCCTAGTTGAGACTGTTTTCACTCTTGGTTAGGGGTTTGAACGGCGACCTGACAGAAGTTTATGTATTATTGAGATGCAAGTTTAGAGTTAACGATAGCGGCCTTTTCCCAGGATGGGGATTTCAAGACGAGAGGGCATATGTTTAAGATGAAAAGAGAGATTTTATTTTTAAAAAGACATGTGAGGCATTTTTTTTTAGGGATGGTGTTTTACGTGTGCAATTAACTTGCTGAGGAAGTAATGGATGAGGGTATGTTTGCAACATTTAATGGACAGTTGATTGCAAACATGAATGGGAAAGTGGGAGTTTTAAAATAAATTTATTCATGCCGAGTACATCAGTTATTTCCCAGAGGACATTTAAGAGTCAACCACGATATTATCCATCTGGAGTCTCATGTGGGACAGAGCAGATGAATATGTCAGTTTGCTTCCCGAACTGGCATGAGTGAATCAGATGGAATTTTCCACACAACTGATTCAGGGCATCACGAGACTCTTCAATTCCAGGTGCTTATTGAATTCAATCTCCACCATCTGTCAGGCCAGGGCTTGAATTCTTTGTCCCCAAAATATTACCTGGTTTTTTGGATTAACAACACAATAACAAAACTACAAGGGATTATCACCACTCAACGGGTACAGGAGGAGGCAGATGGGACTAGATTAGTCTGGCAGTGTGTTCAGCATGGATTGGTTGGACTGACAGGCCTGTTTTCATGCTGTATGACTCTATGATTGACGCTATGGAACAAATAGCTGGTTTGTATTAACAGCAGCATTGACAGCATAATCGAACACCTGATGGGATATATAATCCTGCTGGAGTCTCCGGAGGTGGTTTTGCTCAGTGATCCCTTCCCACACACGGGACTGGTGAACGGTCTCTCCCCAGTGTTACTGATTAAATGAGATTCCATTTCTATGGTTAATTAACTCCCTTCCAGCAGTTCCCACATTGCCCTGCTTTCTCTGTGGTATCAGTGTCCTATTTTCTACACAGGGTGAACGATCCTTTCAAATTGTGTCCACACAGATACAAATCCTGTTTTCCATGTTGTGAATGTGTTTTCAATCTTCCTCATTCACCCACAGAGTGTGAGTATGACTGGTCTGAACAACATTTATTCTTCGCCCCTCGTTCATTGCTATCTGGCTACACCACAAACCCGGTTGTGATCCCAGCCTCGGGTGTCTGTCTGTGGGCAGTCTACACATTCTCTGTGTGTTTTCATTTTTATTTATCCCTCTGACCAAAGATGTGCCAGTTACAGGGATCAACAATGGGAAATGCAGGCTTATGGGACAGGGAATACCATGGGGTCTGGTGGGATGCGCTTCGGATGTACCGTGTGCACTGGAAGGGCCGATTAGACTGCTTCCCCACGCGGTGGAGATTCTTGAATTAAGGATCAGCTCATGTTTTTCTGGTCCTGGAGTCTCTCGTAGGCAGGACTGGGTGAAGATGGTTGAATCCACTGCATAAGGGACATGAATGAACGGGATTGCAGTAAATTAAAGTCATGATCTCTTTTCCTGAGGTCAGGCTTGTATTTCATGTTTTATTCATCGAACGTAAACATCACCGTTTCCGGTGTCCCAACCCCCAAGGATGACGAGTTTAAAATATCACTGCAAGCAGCACCTTCTCCAGACTTGACTATGTGGAAGAAACTGATACTGAGCTGAGGAGCGTATGGCTAGTGGGGAAGGTTTGTGTTATAACGAAAGGCTGGATCGGCTGAGAATATATTCACTCGAGCACTGGAGTTTGAAAGGCGACCTGATAGAAATTTATAAATTATTGAGAGTTCGGCTCGAGTTAACTGCAATTCACTTCCTGAGGCAGTGATGAATGAAAGTACATTTACAATATTTACAGGATATTTGGATCGATAAATGAATTGGAAGGTATCCGCGGAATTAACAAAAGCTATTCATTCATGCCTAGCACATAATTTATTGCCCTGAGGGAAGTTCAGAATCAACCACGATATTATGGATCTGGAGTCACATACCAGCCAGACCAGATAGGTATGGCAGTTTCCTTCCCTATCAGGCATTAGTGAATCAGATCTACTGATTCAACGTCATCATTAGACTCTAGGTATTTATTTAAATAAAATTCCAGCACGTGCCATGCCAGGGTTTGAACCCGTGTCCACAGAATTATATCTGGACATTCATATTAACAATGCAGTAATAATATCACAAGGGCATTATTAACCCTCAGCAGTTACAAGAGCCGTCAGATGCGACTCGTTTGGTTTGGCATTATGTTCAGTATGAGCTGGTAGGAGTGAAAGGCCTGTTTTCATGCTGTTTGAGTCTATGACTTTGACGCTATGAAACTGACAGCTGGTTGGGATTAACAGCAGCGTTGACAGTTTAATTGATCTCCTTCTGGGATATGTAATCTTGCTGGTTACTCTGGAGATTCTTCTACTCATTGCGCCTGTCCCACACACGGGGTTGTTGAATAGTCTGACTCCAGTTTGACTGAGTAAATGAGTTTCCATTTCGGAAGGTCATTGAATCCCGCATTGCGCTGGTTTCTCTGTGATATCGGTGTCCTTGTATCTACCCAGGATAAACGATTGGTTCAAATCATGTCCACGGAGACGTAAGTCCCATTGTCCATGTTGTGAATATGGTTTTATTTTCCTGATACACCCACAGGGTGTGGATGTCACTGGTCAGGACAGCATTTGTTGTTCATCCTGATTCGCTGCTGACTCGCTGCATAAAAGATATGGATTCGATCCCAGTCTCGTGTGACTGTGTGCAGTTTGCACATTCTCTCTTTGATTGTGTGAGTTTCCTCCCACAGTCTGAAGGTGTGCGGGTTACTGGGATCAGCCATGGGAAATGAAGGGGAACGGAATAGATATGGAGTGTGAGTCTGGAAGGATGTGCGTCAGAGGGATGGTGTCGACTGGACGGGCCGAATGGCCTACTTTCCCACACGTTCGTCATTCTCTGATTAAGGGTCAGCTATTTTGTTCTGGTCCTGGAGTCACAAGTCGGCAGGATTGGGTAAAGATGGTAGCATCCCCTGTATTAGCGACATGCATGAATGGGATTGCAGGAAATTAAAGGCATGTTCTCTGCTCCTGAGGTCAGGCTTCCATTCCAGGTTTTATTCGTCGAACTTTAACATTACCAGTTCCGTGTGTGAATCCCCAAGGATGACTCGTTTATTATATAACCACAACACCACCTTCTCCAGGTTGCCGTATTTATTGGGAACTAGAAGCTGATTCTGAACTGATGCGAACAAAAGCAGATGCCACTTTCAAAACCACTGACCCAAACAGGAAAATGAAATTTCGAACCTTGCCACCCCAAAGTTAAAGTATCCACACGCTTTATATACGCCAATCGGCTGTCTCAGCAACATGTACTGTTTATGGTCATAATATTATAAATGGGGGCAAGTATTCCCTTCCGCCCCGCTTTTGACCAGGAGATGTCCCAACCTCGGAAATACACGTGCCTCTCTCCTGTCATTCCATCCCAGTTTACAATTGGATCTTCGTAAATGATTCAAAGTGAAAATGTATGTTTGATTGTGCAATGCCTCAGTCAAATGGGACGAGGGACGGAAAAGAAAGTTAGGGAGAGTGCGAGGGAGAGACATCTTCGAGAACTTTTGGGATTAAATCCTGATACATGAAACGCAGAAACATCAGAGAACAAAATTCGATGGAAAACAGATCATCACCTCAGAAAATATTATCATTTAAAAATTATTAATTTCTGACCGTGTTTCACCAAAAGTAAAACTTTGAATGAACTGACCGCCATGATGTCGATTCGAGCCGAGGTCGCTGCAATCACAACGCAGAATATGAACTACAGTTTCTCTGATTCCGGGTCTGGAACTGGGATGATGTGTGATTGCCTGCAGCAGTTGGTACTGCCTTGTGTGGGCACAGCGATGAAGTAGCCGATGTTCAACTATAATACTTTTGAAGCATACGTTTCAACAATGTTCTGCACTCTCCCAAGAGTTTGGAGCGTTTCATTAATCCCATTCTCCAGTACTCTCATTCATGGAACCTCCACAGTCTCTGGGGATGCTAAAGTTAAAGATTCGGTTAATTCTGCGTTCCCACATGCCTGTCGCCAAGTCCCGATATTGTACATTCTTCCTGACATTTCCTCTGCTACCATACTGGTTGTAGTTTACAAGGGTGGCCTGTGGAATGCTGTAACAGTTTAGTAGTTCATATTCTGCGTTGTGATTGCAGCGATCTCGGCTCGAATCGACATCATGGCGGTCAGAATAAAGAGTTCTTGGCTAATTGTTATATTCTTGGAAGTGAAGATGTGCAGAGCGATCTCGGTGCCCATGTATCTCAGATTCGGAAAGTTACCACCCACGCTGACAGGTTTGTTTGCAAAGAGTACGGTGTGTTAGTTTTTCATGGGAGAGTGATTCAGTTTCAGAGTGAAATTATCACTTTGCAGCTCCAGAAGTTAACTGGTGGGGCCGCACTCGTAGAGGTGCGTGCATTTCTGGTCGCCACATTATACGATGGATGTGAAAGCATTGGAAAGGGTGCAGAGGACATTTTCTAGGATGTTGCCTTCTATGGAGAGATGGTCTTACGAGGAAAGATTGAGGGACTTGAGGCGGTTTTTGATAGCGACAAGAAGTTTGAGGGGTGAATTTAGAGAGACATAGAAGATGATCAGAGGTTGCCATAAGGTGGACAGTGAAGGCATTTTTCTTCAAATGGTAATTTTGGCACAAGGGCACATCGACGTAAATTGAGGGTGATAGATACCGAGGTAGGTTCCTTTATCAGTGAGTAGTAAGGGTGCTGAACGCCTTGCCTTCAACACTCGTCGACTCAACAACTTTCAGGGCAATGAAATGGTCATTGTATAAACTTGCGGATTATGATGGTAAAATACTAGTCAGATTGGTATCACAGGTCGATGCAACGTTAGGGCGAAAATGAACTTTATTGCGGTGTAATATTTGGTGTTTGAACTGTTCTTCAGCTTGAAGTTGCAAACATCTCTGGTCACTATCAGTAAAACCAACACCTGGCGAGAACCGAATGTGCAACTTTGGCACCTTACACACTTCCAGTCTGTCGTGCAATTACATCAAACTGACGAATTGCACCACTGGAGCTGCCGTGTACTGATGACCAATGGCTACTGATCTTACCACTGGGCCCCTCAAACCAATTACTCCTTTTTTGCTGAAGATCTGAAATGAAACACAGCGCAGAGGAGGTTATACTGATGATAGATCATCGATTATGGAGCATCAGGTTCAGGAAAATGAATAGTAAAATGTGGTGAAAATAGGCATAATTGAATTCTGTGTTCGTTTACCGTGGCTTCCTGCGTTGATCACAGGCAATGTTATGTCGCTACTGTGCTGGGATTTTCCTTCTATCGGTATCAATTCGTCAGAGAATTCGATTTACTGGTACTTCACCAGCATCCTTTGGAATGTTCATACGGCACAATGACCCACACTGTACACAACGTCAACAATCTTCTGCATTACTATATACAAGGGCACGTGGCATAGTTTTTTTATAAATAGTGAAAAATTAATCATGTTATGCAAGGGCAAATTGAATTTTAGTTTAATTAGTAAAGTCGCAAGAATCCAGAGTAAGTTTCAAAATGTCAGAAAGTCACGTTCATTACCTTGGCCAGAATTCTAGCCCAGCAAGAGGGAAATCTGTCCCTCAATCCCCGGCATCCATGTAATTGCTTGCTCCATGTGTCCACTTGGAAACCTGTATGAAGGGATGTTCAGTCTGACAGAGAACTTGTGAGAATCCTCCACTGTCTGACCTAAAGCTGAAACAGGAGCTATCTATTTCAGCTTGGAGGGTAGTGAAGTGGAGGTGAGACAGAAAATAATAATTGGTGTAGATTCACATTGTTCTCATTGTGATTGTTTAACAACCTGGGCCAGAAAAGACTCAAGCAGAAAGGAGCAGAAGTAGGCCATTCTTAACACCGCTCCTGCCCCGCCACGCCATTCTGTACCATCATTGCTCACACAGCACTTTTATGTCATTTTCCAGCGTATCCATATCATCGTGTTGCCAAGTGGCTAACACATATTTATCAATCTCGACAATAAATAGACATTGAAATTAATCATCGCTGTGAGGAAAATGTTGCATTTCGAGACAGTTGGGTTTCTGCATGAATGTTATAGGTTTTGCAGATGAGCAGCCGAGTCTGGTCTGAACACCTTTCAAACCGTAAACTAAAACTCGACTCTGATGAGATTTGCATCCACAACTTTTGAATGGTAGTCTTAAGAAAGGCGTAGAAATTCAACGCGCCTTCCATTGCACCACAGAGTCGCGGCCTCACCCAGTTTTCACCACAAAAGTTTGCCTTAGAATGATTTCGTTCGGGACACCCATCTCACGTGTGTCTGACCTCGTCACAATTTCCAGTATCTGGTCCTTATCCACGTGTGCTCTGGATCTTTCAGTGTTCGGCTACATACTGCTGAAATGTCCTCATAACACTTAGCATTACCACATGATCAAATAAGAAATTCCAGATGAACAACACTCTATGGGTGAAAGCGTTCTTCCTAAATCTCCTCTAAACCGCTATTCTACTGTTTTTCATCTATGTCAATGGTTATTATTCCTTCCCGAAAAGCCTTATTCCTGTCATACATATCTATCCTCTTCATAATATGTGCATGTTAATCAGTTTCTCACTCAGCCTTCTCTGTGCTTAGTTACACAGCCCCAGCTTAGCTCATCTTCCTTCACAATGGGAATGGTCCAGCCTTTGGCATTATTTTCATCTCCTGTGAACTTCTCCTCCTGCAATCAGACGGCTCCTGCGGTCTTGCGATTACAACGGAAAATGAAATGCTCTTTGAAGAAATGCGAAAATGTCTGAACAAAATCAGCAACTCTTGTCCATCTATGATGAGAAAGGACAGTGAACGCTTCGATTCCAATGATTCGTGTTCGGAACTGATGGGATGTATGGGTGGGTGAAAAATGTGGAAGAGGGCGGACAGGATCCAAAATGATTGAACTCGATGTTGGGTCCTGAAATCTGAATGTTCTTTCAGTAGAAAATGAGTTGCCCGATCTTCTAGCTTGCGCTGTGGCTTGAAGAAGAACTGCAGCAGACCAGAGACTGGTATGATGGCTTGGGGACACAATGCAATCTTAAAGTGGCAGGACACTGGAAGACTGGGGTAATTTTTGTTGATTATGGACAGAACTAAAGTGATCTCAGCTTTGTCACCGACTCTGTTTTCCTCTCTCCATTGTAGAGAGATCACATTCTCAGGAGGAACTACAGTTTTCTGGATTGAATGAAGTGCAGACAAATCACTGGAAGATGTGTCTGGAAGTTTCCACAGTGAGGAGTGACTTCGGAAACCAGCAGGAAATGTATCTTACAACATAGAACGTTACAGTGGAGTACAGGCACTTCGGCTCTCGATGTTACACCGACCTGTGAAAATAATGTGATGCCCATTGCAATGGAAAATTAACATTTCTTTTGAAACCAATAAAAGCACAGGGAAACAAAAAAAGTAAGGGCTTGACTTTGCAGAGGGCAAGTGTTGCAGACAGAAAGAAAATCTATGTATATTTAAACCGAACTAATAGCACACTTACAAGGCCAGCAAACTACCATATCAACAGCCAAGGAATTAGAAAAAAAACAACTCCATATCTGGAAAGGAACTCGAATGTTTCAGGCCACTGACCTTGAAGTGTTGATAAGAAGAAGCGAATTGAACTTTAAAGGAAATATGTAAAAGCTATCAGGCGCCCATTACATGAGGCGTCTTGCCAATGTATTACCTGGGACACGGGAAACCTGAATTTGATGGAACTCCACGCGCTACATGCTGAAAACTCTCTGGCTCAAGTGAAGGAAAAACGGAAATTAAAGATGGAAAAGCAAACACTAAAAGCTCAGCTTACTATGATGCAGATGGTCGCCCAGCCGCTGGAAGGAGGTGCTGCGTGAAAAGAAGGGCTGGCAGAGGTAAATCTGGCAGGTACTTTGTTTGCAGAGCATTGGAACACTGAGTGAGGCAGTGCACGCCCAGACAGCCTCAATCGGCCCTGGAGGCTGGGCTGCAGGGTGACTAATGGAGGAAGGCTGAGGTGGAGGTGGGCAGGCCCAAAGTTACAGGTAAGCCTCTTTGCTTTAGGCTTGGCAACGAATACTCACTTATGCTCATCTCTACTACTAACCTTATGGGCACTGAAACATGTCCCACCTCTATACTGAGCACTGAGTTTGCGAAACGTGGACTATATTTTCAGTACAACGATGATGCATATAAGTCAATGCTTACATCTATGTTATATGTGGAAGGTGCACCACTTACTTTTTTGGAAGATACAAGGGCAACATATTCAGTTCATCAATCAAGGCAGTTCAGAGAGTCGGCGCAAATACAGATGAACGGAAGCTTCCTGAACTTAATGGGCGCATCAGGAGTCGTGACACGAGAGAGATTTACTGTACCCCTATTGTGTGAAACCAGTAATGGGGAAACATTCCAATTCTCATTTCTGTTATCGGAATTCCGTACTTTAAATCTGATGTCTCGGGATCTCATAGTGAGACTGGGGTCCGATTTGCGCAGTACCCCGACGGGCTTTCAGGTAATACAAAAAGAAGAGTTAACAGTGCAGGCTGGAACATATGAATCACGACCCCTGATGCGTGTCAGAGAGAGATAGGTTCCGTGAGCGATTCACTCACCCAGGAAGCAAGTAGCCATGTTAATCCCATTAACACCGATTTTCTTGCTGGAGATATGCTGCACAGCACAGCACACATAAACCGCGATGGTCCTGTCAAATCAGAAGAGAAGGATTGGTTCAGGAGATTGGTTAAACCAGATCAGTTGTTATTGTGTGAATTTTATTGGAATGATCACAGATGTGCTGTCACTTTAAACTTTTTTAAGTATCTGCGACAGTAAGTAGACCCTGTTTTTTTGATGTGGAAGGCTCTTTTCCTCACGGATCATTGGAGAAGGCATCCAACAACAGGTGTCAGAATTTGGGACCATGGGTACGACAGGCATAAAAAACGAAAGATTGTATCTTCAGGGTCGTTGTGGGTGTCTGCTTCAATGCAGTTATAAGGACGTATAGGAAGAAACTAAATTGGCTAACTCAGGCAGACAGGGCAGTCCAGGTAATCCCCGGCAGGAGTGTCGTCTGGCGTTTACCTATGGTAGATGTCTCGGACCCAAGATTAAGAAGGGTCCCAACTGATTTCAGGGCAAAAGGCAAACACGATGTGGGGCTCAAACGAATCCTTAAGAATAACCCCGAAGTCTGAGTATCGTCCTTGCAAAGTAAAAGAGCCGTTAAAACCCGAGGCTGTGCAAGGAATTACCCCAGTCTTTGAATCTCTCTGATAGGCTGGTGTGATAATCCCCCGTGAATAATCACTGGTGAGAACACCCATTTTTTTCGTTCAAAAAGGCAAACATTCCAGGGGAATCGGGGGAATGGAGGTTTGTTCATGACCTGCAGGTTATCAAGAACGCTATTGTTCCGCACACCCCAAATATTCCCAACCCCTATATTATATTGGCTCAAATTCCACCGGATGTAAATGGCTCTCTATTGTGGATTTAGCAAATGCCTTGTTTTGTGTACCGTTACACGCCAACAGTCAATTCTTGTTCACTTTTCCATTCAAAGGCAAATGGTATACTTTCACGTGACATTTTCAAGATTACTGTGAGTCCTTACCATAATGAACAGGAGTATGGAGACTCTTGTTTTAACCGGGGGGGGGGGGGGGGGGGGGGGGGTCAGCGCTTCTGCAGTATGTAAACGAATGCTTAATCACAGCATCAACAGAGAAACAATGTGAGAAAGGAAGGCTTGCGATGCTCTGCCATCTAGTGTCGCTAAACTACAACTTGTGGAACAACAGTTGAAGTTCTGAGGTCACTTAATCTCTGAACAAGGAAAGGCCATTGGTCAAGACAGAGTTCAAGCAAACCAGCAAAATTCAAAGCCTCACATGAAGAAACAATTGTTATCCTTTTTGGTCATGCGATCCTACTTAGAATGTTTAATCCGCATTACGCAAACCTTTCGGCGCCTAAAAGTGACATCGTTCATGGTTCAGGTTTGCAGAGCTAGAGTCCGTTGCAGTGACCCCTGAGGCCTAGAGTGCCTTTGTTGAATTGAAATGGCACTCCAAACTACACCGACACTGGGATTCCAAATCCAAACAAGCCTTTTGTACAAACAGTGGATGAGAAGCGTGCCTGCATGACATTTGTGCTGATGCAGAATTGTGTGTAGTAAATTGAGGCCAGTAGCTTATTTTTCACCTCAACCTAGATCCCGTAACGGCAGGATTGCATAAATGCCTCTGTGTCGTGCCTGCATTTGAAAAGGCTGTTGTAGATTCCAGGGACATAGTCGGCTTTGTTGAATTAAACCGACTGGACCCTCATGCAGTATCCTTACTGCTTTCTGAGCAAGACACAGCACACATGTCGGCTGCACGTTGGCTCACATACAATGCTATGCTATTGGAGAAGCCTAACATGACAATAAAGCGATGTAACGTCCTTCATGCTGCTTGTCTTCTCCCCACAGGAGGAGAGGAAGACCCACATGATTGTGTCGCTGTAATTAATGACATTTGAAGCCCGAGAGCAGACGTGTAGGATTCACCAATTTAGAATCTGGATACGGGGTTTTATTGTGGATAGGTCAGCATTCAGAAGCAAAGAGATAGGCCAGTGTCTGGTATGTTGAAGCAACTACCCACGAGGTAGTCAAAGTGGGATCACTTCCTTCTCATCTGTCAGTGCAAGCAGCAGAGCTGATTGCGTTGATTGAGGATTGTAAATTGGCCGAAGGAAAAACAGTGAATATTTACATCGACAACAGAAATGCATTCGGGGTTGTACATAATTTTGGATCCCTGTGGAAAAACAAGGGCTTCTTGACTTCCACTGGAAAGCCAATCACATAATATGGCCTGATCTCTGACCTCCTGAAAGCAGTCCGATTGCCTAAATCAATCACTGTATGTAAATGTGAGGCCCACAGGAAAAATTAATTTTCAATTTCTCAAGGCAATGAAAATGTAGACTGAGCGGCAAGGACAGCAGCCAATCAGCCGCCAAGTGGTGAGTTTGACATGTGTGTGTCAAATATATGTAATCCAAACGGTCTTATGGGAGTTACAGTCTCAGGCCACATCGAAGGAGAAGCGTGAATGGACAAGGGCAGGGTGCAGAATGAGGGAATGGGTGTGGTGTGGCACCAGTGGGAAACCCTGTCTACCACGATCTTTATTCCCTTTCTATGCCAAAGTAACACACGGTAAGGACCATGTGTCAAAAGTGGGGATGCACGACAATATTTCAGCACGCTGATACAGAAAGGAATTTACTCATTACTCATAAAAATAAGGTGAATAATGTGTTATCTGTGCCACTAATAATGTGGGGAGGGGAATACAAATGGATCAGGCAGAACACCCCCAATCCCGACTAACACCCAGCGAAGGGAAAAGGCATTGTCTGGTAATAGTTGATGTTTTCCCATGGGGTGGAAGTGCTCCCACGTCTAAACAGGATGCCAGTGCAGTAGCAAAGGCTTTGCTAACTGCAATAATTCCGAGATGGGGCATCCCTGAAAGGCTAAGCAGCGACAATGGAAAGCCATTTATAAATATTGCCCTACAGCAGATCAGTGATTACTTGGGAATAAAGGTGAGGCAACATTGTGCTTACCACCGAGCGAGCGGTGGGGCAGTGGAAAGAGAGAAAACTATCCTTAAAAATACATTTGCAAAATGTTGTGAGGAACTAGAGGTGACATGGACAAAGGCATTTCCAATTGTGCTAATATATATGAAGGAGAGGAAGAGTAAATATTAGGACGTTTGAGATTTTGTTTGGAAGGTGGCCCAATACAGGAATTGGCCAAGACCGATTGTAAAACAGATAACAGACCACTGTGAGGACGAGATATTATGTTACGGTATAAATCTCTCCACACTTCTGTCTCAAATACAGAAACAAAAGAAAGGCAGTACGACCCCAATCAGCAGAAGGGAAGATGCACAATCTAGAACCTGAAGACTGGATAGTGGTGAAAGACTTCAGGAGCAAAAGCATGAAGGCGAAGAGCTGGCTGGGACCGTTCCAAGGGCTCCCTACAACACAGACAGCTGTTAAGATCGCCGAAAGAGCCACGTTGATACACGCCAGCCGTTGCAAACGTGTAGTTGACCTTGAGGAGACATTGGACAACACCGGATCCAAATAAGTGCAAGTAATGATTAGAAGACTCATAGAAATATGGGACTGCATGGCAGGACGAGTTATGAAGGCAGGGGTGTCTGGGATACAACAGCAGACGGTAATCTTAACCAAGGATGTTAAGTTGACCTTCACATGCCACCCATGCCCGTTTGGTAACCAGGACGACTATAAATAAGGCAATAAATATTTACACAGAGATCCTTGTGTACCCAGTTACTGGCACTGAGTAGTATCCATCTCAGCTACAGGTACGCCTGACACGGGATATCGGTTTCCTGTTATCAAAGAAGGAAGTGACTTGGCAAGGGTAATAATAACCAAGATTCAGAAGAGCGATGAGGAAGCCTGGTGGTGTGGAATAGATAGACCCTTCTCCGATATCTATAGACAGGTGAATAGAGCGGTACAGCCTCGCACCCATCCCACCCGAGATGCAGTGCAGAAGGTCCTCCAAGAAATATTAGCTCCTGGACTCGAAAAGATGAATGTCCAATGGCCCGAACTGCAGATGGGCAGAAAGGCCTTTTCCAAGCTGACAGAAATGGAAGAAATAAATAAACTGAATGTGCAGCTAAAATGATCACAAATGAAAGAAAAAGTGGATTCATTGAGAAAACATACAGCGCCATATTTCACTTTCCGTGGAAGTCTACTGTTAAGGACTCAGTGGTCTCACTGCTGTAGCAATGGGGGATTTCCTCTGACCGTTTATGTTGTTGACAACCTTCTCAAAGCAGGGAATTTGTATGGAACTGGCAATTAATCCAGTATTTTCACAAACAGGATTCAGACTAGCATAAAACAAAGAAGTGTGAATCCTGGAAATCTGAATCAACAACAGGAATTGACAGAGAAACTCTGCAGGCCTGACAGCATCTGTGGAGACAAAGAAATTTAATGTTTCATATCACAGATTCAGGCTACTTATGATTTTTATTGTTTTATTGCCTGGGTAATTGTCAATTTCACTTCGCGAAACACCATACTTACCAGAAACTCTCATTAGCTGACAGACGTCATCTGTAAAAATGCTAAATTCCTTTATCGGCTGGAATGCTGTTGCTGTTGCCCTGAGATGGTGAAAGGCAGGCATTCATTACCTTTTTCTTCTCCTTTATGTCTATGAGCAGCCATGGTGAATGGAGAATTTCTGTTTGGCTCTCTGTATCATCTCACTCTCTTCTACATTCTCCCACTCTCTGTCTGTCAATATCCCTCATTTTTCATTTCTACTCTCGGAAAAGTATTAAAATTGGAGGTTGTTCCATGGCTTTGTACGCCCTCCACCCCCGGCCAGAATGTGTAGAACTGGGCTCACAGCCTCCAAGTAATGTCTATGTTACTTAGGTGTGAGATCAGGTGACATTTGTTCACTCAAAACGTTATGAGCTTTTACAATTCTAAATAGTATTCATAATAGACCAGAAAAAAAGCAATTTCACTCCAATTATAGGATTTCTATGGTGCCATTGCCGTTTGCCGAAAATCAATGAATGGTGACAGCAGACAATGAGAGCCATTATCTCATTGGATGCGTTATTACGGCAACATTGTCCTGCAAGTCTGCAGTGTCTCCTGCATCTCTTCATTATTCCCAAAAAAAAATTGAAAAGACGGACGGACAATAATAGTAGAAAAGATAGACAAATCCTTGTCGAACAGAGTAAAAAGAACTCGGCGTTGAATTATCAGGATAGAACATAGACTAATGGGTCCACATCAGGTGGTAGGGCTTGGGAGTACGAAATAATAACGGTCTGAGCTCAAACACAAGAAGCATGCTGACCCGTCACTTTCGGGATGTTGGATAAACGATACTGCTTTTACAAGAAGCTTAAATAATGAACTTTCAATGTACAGAACATTTGACAGCATTTGACACCATTAACGTCTTGTTATTACCATATGCTTTAACTGACGAAACCACAGACACGGTTCTTCAAATCAATAAGGGCATTTAATGAAGTATTTGATCACAGTTAATCGGACTACCTTTCTGCAATAAAGCTGCTCGATGAGAATTTATATCAACGTCCGCTTGTGCAGGAAAGAAGTTCACAGCTGGTGACTGTCCACTGAAAATGTACAGGAAGAGGCAACCTCTTCTTGCTTTGATTTCAAACTGATGCCTTCACCTCTTTAACCTGACAGGATAAACAGTATGCGTTCATCCTCTCAGCGCCGATTTACCCCCTGAATATGCACAGAGGGAAACTCATACCAAGTAACCAGGGTAATTGTGGTGAATTTGCCAGGAGTGGTGTGTGAGTTGATGTTAACAGTGGGCAGTAAGAGCTAAACCATTAGCACTGACATTGATCCTTGTACCAACAGCTCCTCACTCACTTTCTGCCTCATTCATCTCAGTCATCATTGACTTTCAGTTTATCCTACTTTCCCTTCGAAACTTTACTTTTGTTCTGGACCACTTTTGGATGTTCACTTGGAAACTGCAGTTTTTTCAAAAGGAATTCTGGAGAATGCACGTTACTCTTTGGGATAGGCTTCACTGCCCAACCATAATTACTCAAGAGATTGAGATGGTAAGTTACTTTACTTCATCCTCGAAGTGCTCAACACAGTGATACAGCCATGATGTCGATAGGGAGGGAGTTCCAAGAATTAGACATAGCGACATTGAATGAACAGCGAGATAGTTTCAGCTCAGAAAGGTGAGATCCTTAGAGGGGATTTGCAGTGACAATTTATTCGGTGTATGTGCTGCCATGACTGCCAGAGGATGTGGTGGAGGCTCGTACAATTGCAACATTTAAGAGGCATTTGAAATTGTATATGGGTAGGAAATGTTTGGAGGGATATGGGCCTTGTGCTGGCAAGAGGGACCAAATTGGGTTCGGATTTCCGGTCAGCATGGACAGGTTTGAACAAAGGGTCTGTTTCCCTGCAGTACATCTCCATGACTCTATGATTCCAGTTGGATGCAATCAATCACTAGATTCCTTCTGGCAGCACCGGGTCTGTGCTCTCTGTGGAAGCAGAAAATGGTTTTCATTCAGAGTAGCCACAAGAAGAGAAATAAATCTTCATTTCCTTACTTGGAATTTTATCCAGGCCTGGGCGATTCAAACCCAGACTCTGAAGCAGGGATTCCACTGAAGTTGACAATAACCCTTTCGACCTAACCTGTACAAACTCTTGTGCCTATCGTTCTTTGTCCCCACATTTTGTAGCACCGGTCCTTGCCGTGGGTGGTGAAGAAGCTAACTACTGCCTCGCAGAAAAACCGTGGGGTCAGAGACCCGATCGATCTGTCATGCAGCGGGGATTGCATTGCTCAGAACAGACGTGTTTGCTGTGTGGGACTGAAATTGAGCTCGATCACACACAGATACGGTGTAACAGCTGCCAGCAGATGTGGAGACGGTTGGGACAGTTTCATTCGCACTCTGGGAAAAAGACTGGATCCTAAATTCAGGGGAGATAAGTGTCACAGATAGAAAGCTGAAAATTGGTTTGGGAACGATATGAGTCATGACCGAATGGCGGGCAGACCAGATGGGCTGAAAGCTCTAACTGTCCTCCGATGCCTTCTGGTCTCTGACCGTCCAGTATCTAAGGAAATAGAAACAGAGTTAATCGTGCATTTCGAAGTCCTCATCTCATAACTCGGCGAGGTGAGAGGTGGAACAGTTCTGCTGTTAAATTTTGAGACTGGGAGAAAGTTTGGAGACGGAGTAATAAAAGAGAAACTGAGTATAAAGTTGAGAGTCAGGAGATATTCAATAAAATAGGTAGACGGAAATGGACATGGAGTAATAAGTGTCACTGGTCTTGAAGACTTAACTCGGTTTTCCATTCCAAGATTCTACCAGACCTGCTGAGATTTTCCTGCAATTTCTTTTGTTGGTACTGAAACAGAAGGGAAAAGTCTGATCCTGGACCAATCAGCTATGTCTGCTCTGTGGACGTTTGAATTCTCTATTCGAACAAATCACTTCTGTTGTGGAAAAGCGGAGTGTTTTGGAGCAGAAAGATGTGAAGTTCGGATGCTTCTGGCGTTCTTGACGAAAAGTTCGGTGACGCGAGGAAGATGGTTTGCAGACTTTTCGTCCCTTTCTGGGTGACATTCTCAGCGCTGCAGAGGTTCCTGTGAAGCGCTGCTCTCATGTTTTGGTACGAATTCATTTGGTTTCATTCCCACTGCTTCCGTTTGTTGGGATTGCAGATCGGGTCCAATGGATGGAATCCGTGGATGAGTGCCCTGCTTCCATGAATTGTCTACCTGTCTTCTGCTTGCACTGTCCTGTTATTGTTGTGCTATTCTAGCCGAATGTGTGGCCCCTGCCGTTTGTACGTATTGCGACTAGGGACTGCTGGACTGACGCCCACACAAATTCTTTGCCAAGAACCAATATCCACCCACCTTCATTCGCAAATGCATGGCATACAAAGTTCGCAACGTGGATTTGCTATGAGGTAATTTTTAAATCATGCTTCCCTGTGTTAAAAACAAATTCTGGAAAACGATATCCAGATTCCTCCGAACACTCGGACATATAACAGCACAGAAACCGAGGGCCTCACTCAGACAACAACTCACGAGAAAACAAGGCCCAATACCCCATCATGTGCAGTTCAAACGTGGTTGATGAGATTCCACGCATGGACTGCACGAAACACGACATAGGAGAAAGGAGGCTGACAACGAGAGAGCTGCATTCATAATTTCATCTGGACTGTAAAAACGCCTTGGACAGATGTTCCTTGCAGTTATGCACAGAATATTGAATGCCTCTGATTCCAGGGCTTGGAATTCGGATGATATGTCAGTCTGCAGCACTGGTTACTTCCTTGTGTGAGGTAACTCCTGATGTAACACATGTCACACTCTCTTGCTCATTGAGAAATACATCCAAAATAGGAGCTTAGAGCAGCATTTCTGTTGTCCTCCTGGTGCTGTCCCTGACATGCCCTGTGGATCAGGGTCAAAATATGAAAATATTAATAGATAATCGAAAATCCCGGGGCAAGGCCCAAGTGGATTGTAATGGTCTGAAGGAATAAATCTGAGAAGTTAGAAAAATTATGTATTGAAAGTAAAATCACACTTGGCAATTTGCTAGACCTCTTTGCGAACATGACCAGCAGAGGTAATCAAGGGAGCTATTGATCTGAGTATTCTTGGACATGAAACAAACAAAGGTTAGTGACATATTAATTTCTTTTTTAGCGAACGAAATGGTCTTTCCTGATGGTGACAATGAAAGAGATTGTTCCCAATAAAAGACAGATTAAGTCGCTTGTAGATATACTTCAATGTGATACGATTCACTTTCAGCCCCTAATTACCGCAGAGGTAGAGGGGGTGAGTTACTTTTCTTCACTCTTCAACTCGACAGCATGGAGGTACAGACATGAAACCGCTAGAGATGGAGTTCTTGAATTGGGAACCAGCGGCACTGAAGGAACTAGGCAAAAGTGAGGACTGCAGATGCTGGAAACCTGATATTAGATCAGAAAATGCTGGAAAAGCACAGCAGCATCCGAGGAGCAGAAAGTCGATGTTTCTGTTTCCAGTCTTTCTGTGTTCTGCAAACAATTTTCGTTTTTGGCTCAGATTTCCAGCAACTGCAGCTATTCGTATTATGTTAACATTCATAATGATTGGACAAAACCAATGACCTGCTAGCATCGGAAAATCGGCAGAAGTACTGGTACACCGACATGTTAGCTGAACAATACAACCATTCCATGAGCGGGAACATGATTCAGGCCACGGTGCTGAGAGTACCGAATCCTCACAAGTAAATAACAAGACAAGGCGATAGATACTATCGTATTTGGTGTAAATAAAACACCCATTATGAACATTTTCGTTGCAGATTATTTTCAACTTGTCTTCATAGATTCACAAAGTGGGAAAAGGCCATTCCGCCTGTGTGCATTGCGGCTAATCAGAGATCCATCTATTCCAGTCGCAGTTTCCAACTTTGGCCCAGAGTCTCGTGTGTTCTAATGTTCCCAGGGCAAATGTCAACGACTTTATCCTGTGTTCTTAAATGGCACAATAATGGGGCAGATGTATGACACTTGCACAACGACTTGTAACTCTTTTGAGGAACTCATGCTCATTTTCACCCACAGAAAGATACCCCCAAAGCCGTTGTGGTGAGCTGGAATTTGAAATGGATAACAGGGCAAATGCAAGTTTCAAATGTGGAAGCACAGAAGCGACGTCCCGGCAGGGCTTCAAAGGGGAGCATCAACGTGGAGCACGGTTAAAGTCAGACATTTCCCCCGAGCCAGGTAGGACTCGAACCTACAATCTTCTGTATCTGCAGTCAGAGCGTTATCCATTACGCCACTGGCCCAAGAGACACGCTCAGGGCTGGCAGAATGTCGATATGTAATGCCATGGACTTTCACGGAATCAGAATTAAAAAGGTGAACAAGCAGCGAAGAAAATCACCAACACTGCTTCACTTCGAAGTTTCCAATTTGTGAAGCAGTGCCTTTCACTGGTAAAGGAGAAACATTTGTCCTCAGCTGCCTGCTTCAGGGTCGCCTCCTTCTCTGCTGGAAGTGTCCATCGTTTTATTCGCAGTCCCGACGCGATTTCATGATCCACTCCAGTGAAAACGTGTCATGGTGTCGTCTAAGCAAGACCCTGCCGAAACTCAGCGAGAGACATCTGGTCATTTCGAGCTCAGGATGTGGAATTCGACGAGCTGCGTGACACCTTTTATTGGCGCCACCACTTCACTGCAAATTAGCGGCTCAAAACGAGCCGTTTTTAGCATCAATTTGATTTGTACCGTCCTGCAGTGCATTTGCTAAACAACATCAGATAGATCCCATCCGGCCCAGCTGACTTATCTATTTTCACACTCTGCAGTATTTCTAATTTCTCTTCCTTGTGAACCTCAATCTCTTCTGGTCTAGACGCAAGTATCTCTGTATCTTCCTCGCCAACATTTTCATTATCTAGAGCGAACTCTGTCGAAAAATATTTATTTAGTGCTTCCTCTATCTCCACTGACTCCACACACGACTTCCCACTATTATCCTTGATTGTCCCAAATTTAACTCTCGTCATCCTTTTATTGCTGACATACCTATGGAAAGCCTTAGGGTTAACCCTGATCCTTTCTGCCAACAACTTCTCATGTCTCCTCCTGGCTGTTCTCAGCTCTCTTTTTAGGTCTTTCCTGATATCGTTGGAACCCTCGAGCGCTCTAACTGAGTTTTCACGTTTTGTCCTAACATAAGACTTCTTGTTCTTCTTGACCAGGGATTCCACTTCCTTAGTAAAGCACGGCTCACACGTTCTATATCTTACTCCCTGCCTGACAGGTACATACTTATCCAGGACACGCAGGAGCTTTTCCTTGAATAAGCTCCACATTTTTAATGTGCTCACCCCCTACAGTTTCCTAACCCACTCTACGATTCCTAAATCTTACCTCATTGCATCGTGATTTCCCTTCCACAAGCTGAAACTCTTGCTCCGTGGAGTACACCTATCCCTTTCCATCACGAAAGAAAACCTGAGAGAATTGTGATTGCTGACTCCACAGTGCTCACCTACTTCCAAATCTAAAACCTGGCCAGGCTCGTTACCCAGTACTAAATCGAAAGTGGCTTCTTCCCTTGAAGGCATGTCTACATACTGTGTCAGGAAGCCCTCCCCCACACACAGGACAAAAACTGACCCATCTATAGTACTCGTACTGCAGTGATCTCAGTCAATATTTGGATATTGTCTTGAGTGTTCCAGAGTTTTTCATTGTCCCACAGTCCAGATGAAGTTTGTATTCCTCGCGTACGGGAGCGAGAATTCTTTCAATGTCTCAGATCAGTTCCTGTGCCGAGAACATCAGAGTCAATGTCCCTTCCTCTACTCGGACTGACAATTTACACTTCTTCAATCTCCTATGATTCCATTTCCCAAAGGGTTTCTCAAGATTTCCAAAGCTGGAGCCTAAATTATATGGTATGCTTCCTAAACATTTTTCCAACTGCCAACTGACAATATTTTCACAGTAACTCTTCACAATCCTCTGGCTTGCACCATGTCCAGGGATGAGAAGTCCCGTTTGGTGGAGAGAGTTCCTAGGCTGGTGAGTTTCACTTTGGAACAAAGATGGTTAAGTGGCAATTTCCTGCGGTCGTTTGTAATGATGGGAGAGGGGAATGAGCACTCTGATGAGCAGGAGGAAGTGTTGCCAATGACCAGAGTCAGAGAACAGAGGACAAGGGATGAAAGGAATCTAATGAAAAGCAGCACTTCTGCTCAGGACGTTCAATAACAACTGCAGAAACCCGATGTGTCAAGCAGTGTATCTGGAAAGAGAAACAGAGATAATGTTTTAAATGTGGAGCATTTCTGATGAAGAACTCGAGTTTCTCAAGTCTAATCAAATTACAGGCCTGGTTTGCAAAACAGGCTTTCTGAACTTTGAATAGTTCCAGCAGGAAAGCATTCATAACGTAGTCAGCAGGATTCGAACCTACGTGGGAAAACCCCAACGGATTTCTAATCCATCGCCTTAACCACTCGGCCATGACTACAGACAGCTCCGCACCCTGAGCACTGACCAAATCAGCCGTGATCTCATTGAAAGCTGCCGCTGACTTGAGTTACATGTTTCCATCTCCATTCATACCTTTGCTGTCATTTGTAAGGTGCGAGACACCAATGTAAAAGAAGAAAAGCACAAAGTTAGGACAAGATATTTGCAGCAAAATTGATTCAACATTATTTATTGAAAGGAAAATCACACTTGGCAATTTGCTAGACCTCTTTGCGAACATGACCAGCAGAGGTAATCAAGGGAGCTATTGATCTGAGTATTCTTGGACATGAAACAAACTAAGGTTAGTGACATATTCATTCCTATTTTTAGCGAACGAAATGGTCTTTCCTGATTGTTACATTGAAAGAGATGGTTCCCAATAAAAGACAGAGATTAAGTCGCTTGTAGATATACTTCAATGTGATACGATTCACTTTCAGCCCCTAATTACCCCAGAGATTCATTTCTTTTTCTGGCGAAGGAACTGGTCTTTCCAGATGCTCACAATGACAGAGATTTTTCCCAATTAAAGAAAGCAAATAAGTCCCATCTCACGCTGACACCATCGTGAGCGCTGCTGTTTTACAATGCCACAGAGTCAGGGTCAATTCCCGCCTCAAGCAACTGAATGTGTGGAGTTTGCACATTCTCCCCGTGGCTGCGTGCGCTTGCTCTGCTTTTCTCCCACAGTCCAAAAATGTACCGGTTTGTTGAAATGGCCGTGCTAAATTGACGCGGTTAAAGGAGAGGAATGCATTTGGGCTCGGGCGGGTCGGTGTGGAGTTGCTGGGCTGAAGGACCTGTTTGCACATTGTAAGTATTCTAATCTACAGTAGTCAATGACCAAGGTATGGCGCACGTTGTTCGATGGGGCATATATGAGTTTTCGATTGTTTTTCTTCAAAGTTTCTTTACAATTCAAACAGGAGAGGAAGAAGGGAAATGAATGTCTCCCATAATTCTTGCCTTCTTTTATCATTCACAGGCGGTATTTTTTCCTGTACGTTTTTTGTTACACTGTGGTTACTGTTAGTGTTCTTGTAAGCTACACCGGCTGGTTTCCTCATTCCTCAATGTTCCTCATCTCTACCCAAACACACTTTCCATCCTTATCTCCTGAATCAAAGTGATCTCTAACCATTGCATAATTGCGACGGAAAGTGAGCTTTTCACACGCCTGTGTATATCATTTCCCAATATTAATTGATCGTTTACTGTGTTGCAATTGCGCACGAGAAGAGGAAAACAAAATCGAGGCCGGTGGTCCTGGATTTCAAACGCACGTAATTGCAGCTAAAACGCAGATTACTGCACACAATGCGATCAAGGAAACATGCACCCAACCGTCAGGAAGCACACAATAAGTACAATGCTGTCTGTCATGTCAGGAACAGGACTAGAAACACAACAGAAATACGTCTCTTGGGTACTATTTTGGACGTATTTCTCAATGAGCTATCGTGTTTTACATATGTTCCATCGGGAGTTACCTCACACAAGGAAGTAACCAGTGCTGCAGACGGTCATATAATCCGAGTTCCAAGTCCCGGAGTCAGAGACACTCATATCCCTGTGTGTACCTACAAGGAACAGCTGTGCATGGGGTTTACAGGGTAACTGAACTGCCTGAACGCAGCTCGATGGTCGTCTGTCTGCTTCTCCTCTATCGTTTTATGTGCAGTCCCTGCGTGCAATCTTGTTAACTACGTTTGTCCGGCACAAGATGGGCATTGGTCACTTGTCTCTGAGAGAGGCTGTTGGTTTGTGTGTTGTCATAATTCCGAGTGTAAGGAGGAATCTGGCTGTCAGTTCCCAGAAACTTACTTTAATAAATGGAAGCGTGCTTTTTAACTTGCCGCGTGGCATATACTCGTTGCAAAGTTCGTGCACTGCGAATCACGTTGCGGGACTATCCAATTTTGGCAAAGAATTTGTGTGGCAGTCATGAGTTGCCACGACCAGCTATCCCTTGTAGCAATACGGACAAATGGCAAGAACAACAAATTCGATTAGAGCAGCACAAGGTTAATGTGTCAGGGCAAACAGAAGGCAGCCAGAAGATTTCTGGGTGTAGGGCAATCACCCAAGGAACCTTTTCATATGAAAGTCTCTGCATCAGTAGAACCTGGGACCAAAGTAATCTACGTTGGTTATTCATATTGCAGACAACTTGCTTTGTTCCTCGTTTACTCTGAAAGTGAATAGACATAGTTATTTCACCATCATTTCGAAAGAAGATCCTGCATTGAATCTGTTCACCGTTTTTTGATGCTGTGGCAAAAAGGTGGGCAATCACGATGTGAAACGTTGCTATACTTTCATTTCCTTCATTACTGTCCTGGTGAGGGAGAAAGGTGATTGGCTCTCTCGATCAGATGGGGGCACCGGCGCATTGATGGCCTAATTTAATCACGGATACAATTGGAAATGTTCACTTTTAATGGTTCGTTGTTGTGTTTTGTTTTATGATACTTGAGCACTTTCTGGGGCTTGGCAATACACTAAATCTCCAGTAGGTTTGGAATTGCATTGCTGTTATTTGTGCGAGCAGTTCATGTCAGAGACGACTCACAGTGCCTCACAGACAGCACTTAAGCTTCGGTGTGTCTGATCATGGTACTGCCTTTTCAGTTTTGATTCTGTTCCACGTTAAGAGCTTTCAGTTTTTGGATTCGCTGGAGAGCAATGTGGGTAATGCGATACTTGAGGTATTTTTCATCAGCCAATATCTTTGATGGCGAACTTGGGAAAGTGTCAAGAAGGATGGTCATTGGCAGCAAATATCCGGAAAACCTTCATCTCTGGATCGGTTGGGCTCATCCACCCTCCAAACAAAATAGCCAAACTCGCTGACTGAGTAACAAACATCATGCGTTTTTTTTTTTGCAAATGGTGTATTCAAACTGTTGCCGGTGGCTGCAGCATCTCAGACTTGTCCAGAATGGAAACAAATCCCGCGATCCAACTTGTCCTTGCTGAATAGATAACCGAAATTAATCCATACATTTCTGCCAATATTTGTGCCTTATCTCTCCGAGGTCTTCCTGTCTATACACCCATTCAGATGCCTTTGAAATGTTGTGAATGCACCAGACTCTGCCACTAAATCTGGCAAGTCATTCTACACACACAAACGTTCTGTGTGAAAAACATGTGTCCCTCACATCCCTTTTAAATTTTTCCTCTCTCACGTTAAATGTTTGCTGTGTAGATTTGAACTCGCGTGTCTTGTGAAGAAGTGCTCCCTGACTATTTACTCTGTCTGTCTTCCTCATGATTATATAAGCTTCTGTGAGGCCAAACATAAGCACTGAAGCTCCTGGGAATCTGACGAAGCCTATTCAGTTTCGTTCTCATGTCCAAGCAGTGCAAACCTTGCAAATCCTTGTAAAGGTTTTCTAAACTTACACTTGCAAGAAGTGTGTCCAGCTGCAGCACTTGTTTGACGGCGTGGCCACTTTGGAGCTGCGGGTGGACTCACTGTGGAGTGTCAGAAATTATGGAGAGTTATGTTGCCTCCCAGGTGCTCAGGCCAGGGATGTCGCCCATCAGCTGAAGAGCATTCGAAAAGGGGATCGTGAACAGCCAGTTGTCTTGGTGCATACAGGCACCAACAAAAAAAAACGAGATGAGGACCTGCACGGAGAATTCAGGGAGTTAGGAGAGAAATTAAAGAGGAGGACCTCAAAGGTAGTAATGTCGGAATTATTGGCTGTGCCATGTGACTGCCAGCGGAGAAATGAATAAAAAAAACGGCACGGTTAACACGTGAGTTGAGGAATGGTGCTGCAGGGCGGGTTTCAGATTTGTTGGATTTTGTGACCAGTTCTGGGGAATGTGGAACTATGAGATAATTGATCTACATCTGAACCAGATGGGAACGTATGTCCTTTCGGGAGTTTTTGCTACTGCTGTTGGGGAGGTTTTATACTAATGTGGCAGGGGGTTGGGAACCACAAGATTAAACAAGTCGGCAGTGAGATGGAAACTGGAAACGCTAAGAATCTGGAAGATAGCATTAATAATGGGAAGAGTAGGCAGAGAGCAGATGAATGCAAAAGAACTGGTGGCCTGAAATGCATCTACTTTAATGCATGGAGTATAGACAGATGAAGTTAGGGCTTAGGTTGGTGCCTGGAATATGAGGTTATTGCGATCACAGAGATTTAGTTGATGGAAGGGCATGGTTGGCAACCAAATGTTCTAGGATATAGACGCTTCAGACGGGACAGGGAGGGAAGTAAAAGGGGAAGGAGTTGCATTGCTGGTCAGTGATGATATCATGGCTGTGCGAAAGGAGGACACCATGTAGGGCTTGGGTCGTGAGACACGATGGATGGAGCAGTGAAATAAGAAGGGTGAGGTTAGATTTTTGGGGCTGTATCACAGAGAGCGTGAGGTGAAAGAAAAAATAGTTAAACAGACCATGGAAAGACGTAGAAGCAATAATTTAGTGTTGATTGGAGATTTCCGTTTTCCCAACATTGACAAGGATACTCTTAGTGCCAGAGGTCTGGATGGGATACCATTTGTAAGAAGCCTCCAGGTGAGTTTTCTGGAGCGGTATATCAATAGTCCGACGAGGGAATAGGCCATATTGGAACTGATATTGGGGAATAAGCCAGGGCTGGTGATAGCAGTTGCCGTGGGTGATTTTTTTGGGAAGTGTCCAATATTCTGTAAGTTTTAGAATACTCATTGACAAAGATGAGAGTGGTCCTAAGGAAAGAGTACGAAACTGGGCCAAAGCTAATTATATCAAAATTATGCAGGAAGTCGGAAATGTGGATTGGACACAGCTATTTGTAGGAAAGTCCACAGTTCATATGTGTCAGGCTTTCAAAGACAGGTTAAATATAGTGCAGGATAGGCATGTCCCGTTGAAGGCAAAGGATTTGAGAACTGTTGATGACAGGACAATTGTACGACTCGCCAAGAGGAAAAGGGAAGCATACATAACGCCTCGGCAGCTAACAACATAATGGTCCCTGTAGGAACATGAGAAGAGTAGGACAAGTCTTAAACGAGGAATCAAGGGTGTTAAAAGGGGTCATGAAACAACTTCACGCTAGCACAATTAAGGAGAATCCTAAAGCCATTATTCATATATAAGAAGCAAGCAGGTAACCAGAGAGAGGATTGGTACACTAAAGGAAAATTAAGGAAGGCTGTATGTCAAATCTGAGAGAGTGGGTATGATTCTGAATGGTTATTTTGCATCAGTGTTCACTGAGGAGAGGAACATGATGAATGTTGAGTCTAGAGGAAGACATTTGATTAATCTGGATCATGTTGACATAAGTAGGGAAGCTGTATTGGGCAGGCTAGGAGTAATTAATGTGGACAAATCCCCAGGAACAGATGGGATCTATTCCTGGTTCCTGAGTGATGTGAGAGAGGAAATAGCTGGGACCCTGACAGATATCTTCGTGGCATCCTTCAGCACAGGTGAGGTTCTGGCCGACTGGAACGTTGCTCATATTGTCCCCTGTAAAAGAAGGATAGTAGGGATATTCCGGATAACTACAGAACAATGGGCCGAACATCAGTGTTGGGAAAGTTGCTGGAGAAGGTACTGAGTGATAGGATCTATTCATATTTAGAAAATAATGTGCATATCAGTGAGAGGCATTGAGTTTTTCGGGAAAGTGCCTAAGTTGATAGATGAAGGAAAGGCTGTTGATGTCATATACATGCACTGCAGTAAGGAGTTAGATAAGGTTCCCCATGGTAACCAAATACAGAACGTAAAGTAACATGGTGTGCAGGGTGTTCTAGACAGGTGGATAAAGAATTAGTTGAGCAATAGGAGACAGAGTGTGGCAGTTGAATGGAGTTTCTGGAAATGGAGAAAGATGACCACTAGTGCTCCACAGGGGTCAGTGTAGTGGTCACTGCTGTTTGTGATATACTTAAATGATCTGGAAGAGAGCACTGTTGCAATAATCAGAAAGTTTGCAGATGACACGAAGATTTCTGGACTAGCAGAAATTATACGTGATTATTAAAGAATATAGGAGGATATAGATATACTAGAAAGTTGGGCAGAAAAGTGGCAGCTGGGTTTCAAAACAGACAAATGTGAGGTGACGCATTTCGGTCAGTCTAATTCTAGATGGGGTTATACAATGAACGGAAGAGCTTTGGGGGAAAAAAAAGTTGATGGATAGAGAGATCTGTGAGTGCAGGTCCATTATACACTGAAGTCTGCTGCACAGGTGGATAGAGTGGTCAAGCAGGCATAGAATATGCTTGGCTTCATTGGATGGGGTATTGAGTAAAATGGCTAACAAGTCATGTTAAAACTGAACAATACATTGGTCTGACCACACTTAGAATACTGTGTAAATTTGTGGTCGCCACATTACCAAAAGGATGTGGACGCTTTGGAGAGGGCGTGTAAAAGGTTTCAGCGGATGTTGCCTCATATGGATGGTGCAATCTAGGAAGAGAGGTTGAGTAGGTTAGGTTTGTTTTCATTAGAAAAAAGGAAAGTTTGAGGGAGACCTTTTTGAGGTTTACATAATCATGAAGGGTACAGACAGGGTAGATAGAGAAATGTTTTATTTCCCAGGTTGAAGGATTAAATACCGACAGGTCACGCTTTCAAGGTGAGACGTGAAAAGTTTAAGAGGGATACTCGCGGCAACTACTTGACACAGCGGGTGGTGGGTGTCTGGAACGCGTTCCCAGCAGAGACGGGAGAGGTAATCACAGTAGATTTCTTTAAGAGGCATCTGGACAGATGCATGAGTAGGTGGGGAGCAGAGGGATACAGATGCTTAGGAATTCGGTGACAGGTTTAAACAGTAGATTTGCATCGGCTCAGGCTTGAATGGATGAAGGGCCTGTTCCTTGTCTGTACATTTTTTTTTTGGTCTTTCTTCTTAAATTACGCCAATTTCATTACAAAATTTGCGAGGTCTAAGTGTCTGAAGTGAATCCATGCTGAAACACTAGTCATAACAAATCTGGCTTTTATGTGATAGCGTGGTCGAGCGGTCTAATGTGCTGGATTTTCAGCTTCAATTTCTATCGAATGGTGACTTCAAATACCAGCATTGTCAGTGAGCAACTATGTGAGAGAATTGCGCATGTGTGGATGCCTTTTAATTTGAGTGTTTGCAGTTCCTCAGTGTGCTTACCCTCTCGGTGATAAAATCAGCGACCGTCTCTGAAAACAACGCAAGTTCCTGCTGTCGGACAGATCCTCACATCCCGTCGGTAACTTTGCTTTTGGATATCTGCGTTGCCAGTTTCTGTATCTCAAATGGTCAGCGCAGTTGGCGGAAATGTTGGTGGTTCGAGCCCACCCAGGGAATAAGCCTCAAATATTTCAGCACAAGCATTTACCCCGACCATGTATTGACATTATATCCGGGAAAACTCATCCATGATTCACCCCAAGTCCGCAGGGAGTGAGACGTTTATACGCAGCAGAATACGACATCACTTTCTCCAAGCTCCCGATGCCAACAGAAAGCGGCCACTGCAGCTTCAATCAGCGGCTTTCTGCCAAGCCATGGGAAACAACTCGTGGAAACTCCTTCCTTAGGAACTGCTCTTTCCGTGTGAAAGGAGCAAAACTTTCACTTTAAATTGGAAAGGGCTTCAGGACATTGGAACGTTGCTCCAGTTCTTGGAACGTGTTATAAATAAAACTCCTGACTTGATAATAAGAAGTGGTAAAGGTTTTAGGTAGAAAGAACAAATAAAGTGTTGATTCAGACGACTCTGTCTCGTCAGCAGATGGGAAATGCCCAAAACTGTAAAGGGAAATGATTGGGGTTCCTTCGGTAATTTCCCGACTGATTTACTGTCTGCCAGAGAGATTGGAATTCACATCAGCGACATAAAGGTGAGTGTAAAAATATGAAGATATTAAGGTTGAAACTTAAATCCCGGGACAAGTGGGGAATAGATTGTAACGCTTTGAAGGAATAACTGAAGTGAAAGGTGTGAATGATATTTTTGTGATTAGGAGGAATGAACTGGATCCTAACAAATTGCTGATGAATTAAGCTCACAATGTCATAGCAAACTAATCCACAGCGCACGTGCTTGGTTAGCTCAGTCGGTGCAGTGGGAGATGCTTAATCTGAGGGTGGTGGGTGCAAGCCTCACAATGGGCGCTTTCACTGCTTAATTCAATTCCGGCTCTTCGTTCCACGTGCAGTATTGATGCTGCTTTCATTGACACATCTGTCCACCTGCTTTTGATCACACGTCGGTTTCTGAGTGAACACTATTTCCATTTTACTGGTGGCGCCAGAGACAACTTTATCAATGCAGCCGAAAATACAATGAATGATGTCCGTTTGAAAACGTGAGGTTCCAAACCAACCATGCACCAACCAAAGTGTTCAAAGGCACGGAAAGCGAATGGCCACTTGCGAGGGGTCTGACAGAGACGGATCAATGTCACATGGGTCCTGAACCAATTTTCAGTGATTCAGATTGTTCTGATGGAAACCGAAGGGTACTCTCCCTCAACGTTTTGCAATTGTTCTTCTTGTGTTTAACGTAATGAACAGTATATTGTCAGGAACGAGAATGGAGGTGCGGCAGGATCGTGAGGTTTCAGTGTGGGACAGAGACACAGTAAGTCAAATATACCCAGAGCACGGGAGAGCTGTTTGGTCCAGGATCACTGCCATCTTCTGTTTCAGAATCAACAAATGAAATTACTGGAAAATCTCAGCAGGTCTGGTAGCATCTTGGAAATATAAATTGATTTAAGACTTCGGGACTAGTGGCACTTCTTTTCCATGTCCATCTCCACCTGCTTTTGCACACTCTTCTTTTTTATTGAATGTCTCCTGACTTCCAACTTTATATTCAGCTTCTCTTTTATTACTTCCTCTCCAACAATTTTCCCAGTCTCCAGTTTTGAATCAGAACTGTTCAATCTTTCACATTGCCCAGGACTTCGAACTAACAAATAACTGTTTCTATTTCCTTAGATAGCAGATGGCCAGAGACTGGAAGGCAGCATTGTTCCGAAAACTCATCCATGATTCACCCCGAGTACATAGGGAGTAAGACGGTTACACGCAGCCGAATACGACACCATATTCTCCAATCCCCCGATGCCAACTGAAAGCGGTCACTGCAGCTTCAATCAGGGCTTCCTGCCAAACCCTGGGACTCAGCTCGTGGAAACTCCTTTCTCATTAACTGCTCTTCCCGTGGGAAAGGAACAAAGCTTCCATTTTAAATTGGAAACGGCTTCAGGAGATTGGAAGGTTGTTCCTGTTCTTGGAACGTGTTATAAACAAAACTCCTGTCTTGAAAATAAGAAGTGGTAAGCATTTTAGGCAATAAGAACAAAGAAAATGTTGATTGTGAGGACTCTGTCTCGTCAGCAGATGGGAAATTCCCAACACTGTAAACAGAAATGATTGGGTTTCCTAAGGTAACTTTCTGACTGATTTACTGTTCGCCAGAGTGACTGGAAATCACTTCATATGAAATCTTAAATGCCAGGACCAGTGCTAAATAGATTGTAATGTTTTGAAGAAATAACAAAAGTGAAAGATGTAAATTATATTCTTTGTGATTGGGAGGAATGAGCTGGATCTTTGCAAATTGCTGTGCCCGGTGAATTGTGCTCAGAATGAAATAGCAAACTAATTCGTCGTGTGCCAAGCCTGGATATCTCAGTTCGGTGCAATGTGAGGTGGTTAATCAGAGAGTCGTGCGTCCAAGCCCCATAATAGTCGTTTTCACTGTTTAATAGAGTTCCAGCTCTTCGTTCCCCCTGCAGAATTGCAAACCAACGCTGATGGAGCACTCTTGTTGCTTTCATTGACACATATGTCCTCCTGCTTTGATCACATGCCGGTTTCTGAGTGAAAACTGTCTGCACTTCACTGGAAGCGCCAGAGTCAACTTTATCAGTGCAGCTGAAAATAGTATGAATGATGTCCATTTCAAAACGTGAGATTCCACTCCATCCGTGCACTCTCCAAAGTATTCAAAGACACAGAACGCGAATGGCCATTTGTTAATGGTCTGACAGAGACGCTTAATGTCTCATGGGTCCTGAACAACAATTAACTGATTCAGAATGTGCTGATGGAAAGGAACGGAGTTCTCCCTGAACGTTTTGCAATTGTTCTTGTGTGTGCTCCTGTAAGTTTATGTAATGAACAGTTTATTGCCAGTAACGAGGGTGGGGGTGGGGAAGGATTCTGAGGTTTCAGTGTGGGACAAACGTGATCTGATCGAACGGGTAAGTCAAATATTCCTAGAACATTGGAGAGCTGATTGGTCCAGGATCACTCCCATCTTCTGATTCAGAATCAACAAATGAAATTGCTGGAAATTCTCAGCAGGTCCGGTCCCATCTTGAAAATGAAAACCGAATGAGATTTCGGGACTGGTGACACTTCTTTTTCCATCTCCATGTCCCTCTGCCTTTCTACAAACTTCCTTTTTGTTGAACCTGCCCTGACTTCAAACTTTATATTCAGCTTCACAATTATTGCTTCCTCTCCAAACATTTTCCCAGTCTCTAAAATTTCCTTAGATACCAGATGGCCAGAGATTGGAAGACAAAGGAGGACGGTTAGCGCTTTCAGAATATCTAGCCTGCTCCGCCATTCGATTTGGCTAATATCGTTCTTAACCCCATTCTCCAGTCCTCTCCCTGAACACTTACTCCCCAGTCTTAGGATCCAGTCTTTTTCCCAGAGTGGGTCCTAATCCGTCCCAAAACCCTCCACATGTGTTGGCAGCTGTTAGACCGTGTCTACGTGTCATCAATCTCAGTTTCAGTGATTTTCGGCAAACACGAACTGTTCTGAGCAGCTCGATCGGGTCTCTGGCCCCACTGTGATCCTGTGGTGGAGCAGTAATCATCTTCATCTCCTACAGAAAGGATCGGCGCTTCAAAAAAAAAACGGACAGAAAGAAAGATAGGCTTGTGTGTCAAAGTGACCTGGTCAGTAAACCTTACTCTGTATATCCCCGCACATTTTAGCTGTTGTGGTGAAAGGGAATATCAGTCCAATTAATTTCCATCTTCGCTTTTATTCGATATGTATTCTTCCTTGTTCTGAATATGCAGGGATGTTTCCAGCACTGATTGTCACCATTTCTAAGAGTGCATGCCGCGAGCCCTGATCTTTGCTGGAGAGTAGCAGTATCAGTTTGTGCGAAAGTGGCCCAGTACTAAGCTTAGAAGAAACATTGTTGTTCCCTCTTTACGGACGACAGTCTTTCATATCATGATCGATGGGGCTTTATTGCATATTCATCAACAAGCCTTGTTTTGAATCTACTCGCCCAATACTACTGTAGCGGTGGAAAGAATATAAATCCGAATACCTGCTGCGTGAATTTCATTTTCAAATTTCTATTCGCAGTGGTCCTTCATATGTGGCGATGTTTATATCACTGCTGGCCATCCTGTTTAAGAGTGCAGTTACATATGTTCCTCTGTCTTAGCGCTGCAGGGAAAATTGTCTACGCCTTTTCATCCAATATTTCCTGGATAATTCAACATGCTATTCTTTATTTTTTCGATCATGTCCACTTTAAAGACACAGTTACCGGGCACTGATCCTTTCTGTAACAACAGTACCGCATTTGCTTTACATGCGAAGGTGTCCTGGATCAGTAACAAGAAGAGCATTCATTTCCTTCTGTCACAGCGAACACTGGATTCATGATGTTAGTCTCTGTCAAATGCATCCGAAAATGTGCTCTGAAAGCTTCATTTGAACGCTGTCTGGCGTTTCTCAACGTGTGTCAACCAAAACCAGAAATCCTCAATCATAGTTTGGAGCAGTTCACATATTCGAGTTTCGAAGCAGCAAACACGGATACAGTTCATTCAGAATGAAAAGATTTACAGGCACAGATGAACTATCGTCTCTTGTTCTCATACTGTGTCTGATATTACCGTGTGGCCTGAAGTCTAAGCCATGTTGTAACTGAAAATGAGGAGATCACAGACAGGCTGCCAAATGACAGTATGTACTTTGTTTTCTTGTTCTCACAGAGTTCCAGGAAAGTATGACAGCGAGGGAGAGGAATGCAAGTCACGTGCAGCTCTGGTGAAATACCTTCTGTCTGATTCAGTCATCAACAAGAAACGTGAATGTGACAAAAGCGGGACGCCTTTTCACAACTCGAACAAAGCGCAATCAAGAACAGTGACCACCTCTTTGACATCTCAGATCGCTTTTGACTTTCCCTGCATATGTATAGGAACTAATTTTTGCACACCTCAAAGTGAGAACTGTTTGATTTACCGACAATAAGTGAGTCACATGTCCTTGATTCCCACAAAGGTTTCTAACTCAGCTTGCAGCCAGGTGGCAGTTGTTCATGGCTCTGCTGGATAATGCACTATTATGGAGTAATAACATGAAAGTTGGAACTCTTATTGGCTCTGGGTTTCGAATAGTCTTGCTACGTGTTCTGCCATTCTCGGATTCCAGTGCTAAACCAGTTTTTCCGTTCATCTGAGCAGCAGGAGAGTCGGCGTTTCTGGCAGGAGCAGAATTCATCATCTCCAGTGATCACTTTATCTGAGGGGAGAAAATGAGTAAAGTTTTATACAGCGAGTAATCGGAATTGCATTCCGTTTCAGCATGGCAGCAGATATGGGCTAGCAAATTCAAAGCCATATTTTCTGATGAGAACAACAAGTACGACCGCTCAGACAGAGCAATTCCTCCTCACCGCTTATTCTGCAGAACTGGTACCGTTGCTGTGAGTATGCTGCATGGTATCATCAGGTACATGCTCTTGGGATTCTGGTTTTGGCCTATGTGCTCGCGTGGCTGAGCAACCTGAGACTCTGATTTCAGATTCCACTTCTTAACAAGGCTTGTGTTTGCATCCCTGCGCGGCCACGTGTGCTAATGGATGAAGCTGGCAACGTTTTGCAGGGATGTGTTTTGTTAAAGTTGAACAGAAAAAGTAGTCATTTCTACGAACCCGGCTGTGATGTGGCACAGCAGAAAACAACCAACATGTCAGTGCCCACGCTGTTTTCCCCTTCTGCTGCAGTTGCCACGTTCCCCTCCAGCTCGAAAGGCCACCAGCATAATATGCGACTTAAAAACAGGCTGCGCCAAACTTTCATATTCCAGACAATTTGCATTTTTCACAGTTTCTCTGAAAGTGAATGGAGATATTTATTTCCCTGTTGATGTGAAATTAGGTTCTACATTGAGTCTGCTCACAGTTTTCTGTTGTTGTTGCGAAAAGGAGGGAAATTGCGATACGAAACTTGGTTACTTTTCCATAATTTCCTTAATTTCTGTCCTGATGAGAGAGGCTGGTGATTGGTACTCTCGATCCGGTGGAGACATCAGCCCAAATGTTCACCTCGTCTAATCGAGACTGTAATTGGTAATCTTCACTTTTAATGGTTCATTTTTAGTCAGTTCTGATTCATGTTACTTGAGCACTTTCCTGGCAGTATTGGTGCTCTAAGGCGTCAGTACGTTGAAAGCACCATTTGGAATTGACTCGCTGCAATTTGTGTGAGCAGCTCATGACCCAGATGACTCGCTCTGCCTCACAGACAGCATTCAAGAGTCCGTGTGTCTGAAAATATGTTCTCTTTGTCAGTTCTGTTTCTGTTCATGAGTTGTCAGTTTTTGGTTTCGCTGGAGACACACACACAGACAAAGACCCACACGCACACATATATTTTGTGTGATGATTTTTTTTGGTACTTTCAGAGTTACATTGTACTTTGCTCAGAAACTACATACATTCATGTAGAACTCTGAGCTCAAAAACTGCATGAAATTACGTAAAACTCTGTTATCTCACTTTTTGGATTGGAATCAATCTAAACATCAGGTCATAGACAGAGAACACCGGGGCTAACGCCTTCAACATATTGTCTAGCTTTTACCATTGTTAACAGCTAACCCGAGAATGCAACTTTTAAAATAAAGGCTTAAAAGACAATCAATTCTTCAATGTATAATTTCAGTTACATCACACTGCAAATCTTTGCTATAAATTCTGTGTTACGATCGAGCCCTCCACAATCACCTGATGAAGGAGTGTCGCTCCGAAAGCTAGTGTGCTTTCAATTAAACCTGTTGGACTATAACCTGGTGTTGTGTGATTTTTGACTTGGTACACCCCAGTCCAACACCGGCATCTCCGAATCACAACTTATTCCCGACAGCTTGCAAGTGTTCCCTTAGAATCTGCAGCTTTTGGAAACGTATTACTGGGACAAAGTCATTGCTCAATGTGATGGGATGCACCGTCTATCCCTAATTACTCGAGAGATTGAGATTTGGAGTTACTCCGCAGAACCCTGGATGTCCTCAGTAGCGGGGTACAGGCATGATGACATGAGGCAAGGATTTAGATGAAGTGACTTTGAAGAAGCAGCGAAATATATTCAACTGGGAAACGCAAAAACCTTGGAGGGGTAATTGTGGTGATAGCTTTCGCTTGTATTTGCTGCCATTGTCATTCCAGACAGATGCTGATCGATCACTGAATTGTTCTGGCAGGATCCGTGTGTGTGTTCTGGGTGCAACAAGGATTTAGTTTCCATTCGGATAATTCACAAGAAGAGCATTAAATCTTCATTTCCTGACTGGGAATGAAAGCCTGTTCTGGGCAATGCAAACTCAGACTCGTATGCAGGGATATCCATTGATACTGCAGTAGCCTTTGGGACCTGAACAAACTCTAGTGCCTGCTCTTCACGTCATAATCGTCTTCGTCAGCAGTGTTTCTCTCTCCAAGTTTCCAAGTCGGTTCATATTATCACCCTTGGTTTCAATGTGAAGAAGGCAATGCTGTGATAATCTGATGTTGTTCAGCAGATATATTGCAGCAAGTTAAGTAAAGACTGATGCTAACGCGAGCTCGTTTTGAGCTGCGCTGATGTGTTGGCAGCAAGAAAGGCACCGTTTAACTCGCCTCATTCCGGATGACGGGCCCGAAATGACCAGTGGTTTCTCGCTGAATTAGTTCAGGCTCTGGAATGTAAAACACTTCAAGTGTGAAAGTACAGTGTAATGAAATGTTTCACAGAGTGGGGCATTCCAAGTGAAACAGTGACGGTGATTATGTTTGCTGCTTTTTCACCTTGTGAATGCTGCTTCCCTGATGTGGATGATTACATTACCTATAGACAAACTGTCACAGTCAGACCTGGTCTTTGGGTCAGTGACGGAATTGGTAACACGTCGAATTAGGGGATTGTCGTTACGCATTTAAAATCACGAGGATGCAGCGAGCTAGTCCATTCCTGTTGTCTGTCAGGAATGGAAGGGTTTGGGTTTTCGAATTTTCAGTTTCTTTCGTCCACTTCAAATTCTAGCTTAGAGCAATGTCTCTCATTGTCTGTAGAACTGGCTTTGGTTTAACCAAAAACTGCCTTTTGGCGGTTGAACTTGCATGTTGGAGCGGACATCTGAAGTGAAGCACAAGGAGCTGGTCAAATCCTGAGAACTCTGCCACTCTCGGGGAATGTGTCTGTGTCTCATTCCGTGGGAGACACGACGTGAGTAATAACACAGTGTGACTATGTCAAACTTCAATCCCATTGTTGTGTCATCTAAGATCAAAGCGAGAACCTCACTGCTATTTGCACTGGAAACATCAGAACACATAAGGTTATGGACCAAAGCTGGAAACTGGGAATAGAATCGATGAATGTCTTTAAACCAGACTGCACCATGGGCTAAATGGGATTTTCCATTCTGCAAAACTTGAAGACGAGTAGAAACCAATCTGCAGTGAAACTGATCAGAAATGAAATGGCAAATCCATTTCATTGAGAATAAGCGCAAGAGCGTCTGTCTTCATTCCGTGTAATCTCGTAGTTAGGATTTGGAACTCTAACCGCAATAGTGTTGGGTCTATTCTCGGACAGGGAATGCATATTTTATTGTGCAAATATATCGTGGTACCAGTATTTCTTACTACTGGTCCGAACCTGGCAATGCTTGGTTTTGTGCCAGGTTATCAAAAACAAAAAGATACAGGTTTTGGAAATATGAACTAAAAACGAAAATTGATAGAGGAACTTGCTACACCTGGCAACATCTGTGGAGAGAAACAGTTTTTTTTTGTTAAGATGGACAGGAAACAGGCTAGTTATAGATTTCTAGATTATACTGTTGGGAAAATGATAATCTTACCTGTCGAATCAGGATATTTAACAAAATCACTCTTGAGCTTACAAACATCGAATTTACGATCTTAAAAGGACTTAATCAGCTGTCATGCTACTTTCATTTTCCTGAGCTGGTGGAAGGCTATGTTTTAATGGCTACATTTCCTTTTAGTTTCCGTTATTTAGGAGTCAGGCCGAATGGAGAATTGTTTCTTTCAGTGTCTGCCTCAATATGTGTCTTTGTTTTTTCTATATTTGTCTCTGTATCCTCCTGGGCCTTTTTCACATTCTCCGACTCTCTGGCTGTCCATATCCCTCATTTCACATTTCTTCTCTTGAAAAGCCTGACATTCAGAGACAGTTTGAGATTCGAACTGCTGAGAGGCTTTCTGACGCCTGGCTGGAGTCGGTCGAAGTAATCTCACATTCTCGGAATAATGCGTCTGTCACTTCGATCTGAGGCAAGGAGACATTTCTTCCTCAAAATCTAAAGACCGTTTCGAAGTTAAACTTGAATTCCTTATCCAACAGAAAAAGAAAGTAATTACATGATAGCTGAAGAAGAACGACGATGCATTTACTGTTGGTGTACAACGAATGAATGGTGAGAGCAGAGAATAAGGGTGATCATGTCGTGGTGTCAGTGCCATTACCACAACATTTCCTGGGAATGCTGCAGTGTCTCCTGCCTCACCACTTAACTTCTACAAAACTGGGAATGAAGGAATGAGAATAAGAGGATGAGAAGCAGAAGTGCATGTGGACCGGCGGGAAGAATCTCCATGTTAAAATAGTAGTTAAAAAGAGCAACCTACACTACTGGATTTAAACCAGGAAAATGAAGCCGGAACGCGAAATCAGAATGTACAGCAATTCAAACAGGACACACAGTTTCTCGATCAGCAACACAATACTTGAGAGAAATAACGAGCTTGCAATACAATGAGCAGGCACCAGTGTGATGGGAGCTGCTTTCACCAGCTAAGCCATGGCGCCACGTTAAAAGCCAGATTTCTCGTCCATATGGGCAATGCCTGAACCACTTGATCACAGGAATTCGAAAACGCGTTTTATGTATTAATGTTGCTCAGTTCGAATGGCAATCAAACTCTGCTTGTGCAAAAACAGACATTTCAATGCTGAGCATGCCCCACTAAAAAGGCACAGAAAAAGACAGAATCCTCTTGCATTGGCATCTAACAGATATTTTCGTCTGTTTAAACTGACAGAATAAAGAGGATGTGCTCATCTCCTCTCGTGTCCCATTAACCACGTTAATACACACGCAGGGATTTTCAAACCAAGATGATCAGGCTCATTGTTGTGAATTGACAGCAGTGGTGTGAGAGCCATTACGAACAGTGAGCAATAAATGCTGAACCAATAGCACTGACACTGAGCCTTGCACCATCAGCTCCACACTCACATCTTGTGTTATGTCTCCGAGGCATCAGTGCATTTGACTTTAATTATTCTACCCTGCACCCCTCCTCAAGTTATTCCCGACAGCTTGCAGTGTCGAATTAGAACATGCAATTATTAGAAATGCATTTCTGGGACACAGTTGTCTTTCAATGAGGTAAGATTCACTGCCCATCCCTAATTATCCCAAAGATGTAGGGGACGAGTTACTTTTGTTAACTCCTCAAATCCTTAGTTTGGAGGTACTGACAAGAAACCGCTAGAGATGGACTTCCTGGATTGCGGAGAGCAGACCGACCCCAAACTGCTAAGGTAACTCACCCAGGGAAGAGCAGATGGACCCCACTCTGTCAATGTAACTCAACCAGGGGACAGAAGTCTGACATCACACGATCAATGTAACTCAACGAGGAAATTATGGCCTGACCGCACTCTGTTAATGTAACTCACCCAGGGAAGTGCAAACTGACGCCACTCTGTCAATGTTACTCATCCAGGGAAGAGCAGACTGACCCAACATTTTATATGTAACCCACCCAGCAAATGGCAGACTGACACCACTCAGTGAAGAGCAGGCTGGACCCATTCTGTCTCTCTCACTCATCCAGGAAAGAGCAGGCTGATCTGATTCTGTCAATGAAACACAAGCAGGGAGACGAGCCTGACCCCACTCTGTCAAAGTAACTCACTCAGAGAAGAGAAGACGTATTCCATTCTGTCTATGTGAATCATCCAATTAAGACAGTAATGAAACCATACTTGCTGTTAAACTCAAACAGAGAAGAGCAGACTCTCACGATTCTGAGAAAGTAATACGCCCGTGGAGGAGCAGACTGACACCACTCTCTGAACGTAGCTCACCCAGGGAAGAACAGACTGAGTCACACTGTGATATTACTCACAAAGAAAGGAGCAGACTGACCCCATTCTGTTAATATGACTCTCCCAGGGTAGACCAGATGAAGCCCAATCTGTCAATGTGACTCAACCAGGGAAGAGCACTCTGACCTCACGCGATCACTTTAACACAACTAGGAAATTGCAGACTGACGCCACTCTGTCAATGCAACTCACCCAGAAAAGAGCAGACTGATCCCACACTGTCCAAATAACTCACTCCGTGAAAAGCAGACTGATGCCACTCTGACAATGTAACTCGCACAGGAAAGAGTAGACTGATGCCACTCTGTCAATGTAACGCACTGAGGGAATAGCAAACTGACGCCACTCCGTCACTGTTACTCACCGAGGGAAAGGCAGACTGACCCCACACTCTCAGTGTAACTCATCAGACTGATCCCACACGGTCAATATAAGTCATTCACTGAAGAGCAGTCTGACCCCAGTCTATGAATGTCATTCACTCATGGAAGAGCAGACTGATCCCATTCTGTCTATGGCACGCACCCAATGAATGAACACTAACCCCACTCAACCAATGTAACTCGCCAGAGAAGAGCAGACGGAAGCCAGACTGTCAACATAAATTATCGAGGGAAGATAATTTTCTGTTTCACTCAGGCAGGGAAGAGCAGACTGTCACCACTCTGTGAAAGAAATTCGCCCAGGGAAGGGCAGACTGACCCTACTGTATCTGCGTGACTGACACAGATAAGAGTAACTAACCCAACTCTGTCAATGTCTCTCCCTCAGGGAAGAATACCCTGACCCCTCTCTGTCCATGTAGCTTACCCAGGAAACAGCAGACTATCCCCACTCTGTCTATTTAAGTTCACTAAAATCCTCTGAAGTACGTCCTATCCAGACACTCTCCACATCACTGTCTCTGTAACCGTGTGCGTTCAATGGAGAATCCAAATAACCTGCAAATGTTTAGAATGTGGCAGCAAACCAGAGCTACCACACAGAAATTGGGCGAATGTGCAAACTTCCATCAGGCAGTCACTTAAGCCTGGAATGGAAACCAAACCCGTCAGCAGTCGTGATTATAAAATGGCAGAACAGAAACCCATCAAAAAGAATTGCGTCCCTATGTGTTGCAACGATTCTGAGTATTAATTAAGCCCCCCTCACTGTAGTTAATTTCCATTTTTATCACTGCCAACCTTCTTCAAAGCAAAGCACGCACTTGCTTTTTTCAGACTTTTGATATCCATCTTTCATCCCGCTTTTTACCTAATCATATTTCTGACTTTATAAACTACGTCACAACAGGTTGACAACTGCAGAATGAGCTTTGTTCAGTTCTCCACTGATGTTGAGAGTAGTAATACAGCATATTCGTGTAGGACTTGATGCGCTTGCGGGTGGTGCATTATGGCTTCTTTTTTTTGATTTTCGGTCTACTATTTCGAGTTCATTGCGCAGACTTCTGAAGAAGACTTTTTGTAGTCGAAATCGTAACTGTGTTTTCTGTCGGAAGACAGAGGTAGCTTTATTTCTGTTCTCTTATAAATTGGTCTTCTTCTGATCTTTGAAAGTGAAATAGGGTGCATTGCTATTGCTCGGTTTTAGTTTCAAAATCAAGAGAAACATGAGGAGATAATATCAAAGAACACAAAGTACTGAGTTGTTAAGATAATGTTTGCAGCAATGGTGGACATGAAGGACAAATTAAGATACGGTTCAAGAACATTTAATCTGGAAGTGGTATGTGACTTTAGTTCCAAATATATGTTTCCGTTCTCCCAGTACATCTTTTTGACTCCCAGAAAACATTGATTGTTTTGTGTATTCACTTTGTTTCGCGATATCTGTCTTCTGGTCGACCAGGGACAACTTGAATTTGCGTCTCCATTGAATAAGATTTCGCTCTTTCTTTCGAGAAGCAAACCTGTGCATTATATACCACTTATCATGCTGATGGCTAAGAAGTTCAAAATTAATTACGGTTTATGGATCGTGAGCAAGAATGATGTGATCCAATTGCGAACAGATGTCACCACGCCCTATTCCTACATCGGGCCTGAATGGTCCATTGGCAGAGTCTGCAGAAAGGAAGTGTCTAAGTGAACTAGTCCTTTGTTCAGTTTGATTTGAGATCAATGGTTGTGCTGTTTTGGTGCAGAAATGTGTCAACATCTGTGACGTTAGAGTCAAAATTTAAGTCACATCTACGCCATGGAGTTACTTCTAAGATCGGAACATGCTGACATGAAAACATCTAGCTCTGAGAGCAAATGTTTTTACATTAAACTGGGAGTATGTTTAACTAAGCAATTCAGATAGCCAAGATGAATAATTGGCATTTGCTTCTTCATGCTGAGCTCTTCACACCAACCGCTCCAACGAAGGCCGTGGATAAGATCCCCATCGATTATTTTGGTCAATTTTAGCCTCAACAACAACCTATTGTTCTGAACAATGCCACACCACAAGCAGAGGGCTAAGTGTGATTTTCATCGTTAATTTTCAAATTCAGTTCTTAATGCACAGTTTCTTACGAATGTGGACAGCAGAAGACTGGTAACATTCCATTTCAAATATTTCCAGTAAATTCTACTCCACTGATATCGCCTTGCCTTATCACACCTCAAGCCAGGAACCTGGATCAGTCGAGTTCCTTTCCACACATGGAGTTGCTTTTTCTCATTCATTGACTGCTGATATAATAGATTATTGGCCTTGAGAGTCAGTTGTAAATTAGGTTGCACTTTCTCAGCTTGACTTTCAACTGATCCTAAAAAAAAGTCATCACCTGCAGGTAAATGTATTGCATTGCTTATTGTTTTGCTTAATTCCACCCCCCCCCCCCCCCCGGAACATCCAAGTTTCATGATAGTCCGACAAATGTTTTGAAACTGATTCGTGTTGGAAGTTGGTGGCTTTTTGTGTCGCGACATATAATTTATTCAATTAGACGTCTTGAAATTACTTCGGATTCTTCACAGTTGAAAATTTACTTTCGATTGAATGCAAAGCTCAAGCTCCACGAAATCCAAATTCTGCAAAGGAATTAATGACTTTTAAAAGATTCAACGCTGTGAGCAAGATTCGAACCTGCGCAGGGAGACTCCATTGGATTTCAAATCCAACGTCTTAGCCTCTCGGCCATCACAGCTGCAGGAAAGTGGCCAATTTTCATACTAAAATAACTTAATTCATGAAATATGGACTTTGTTTGAAGAACAAATTGTCAAGACCCAAAGATTTCGCCAAATCCTTTGCAGAGACCCAGACGAACGTTCCCTTAGTAGATTGTCAGGCTTTCACCGCAAACTAGATCCTGACAAAGCTGAAGTTGTGGGAATGATTCTTCATCGAATTTTAGAGTCACGGATGTACACCACATGAAGAGAGGATCATTGTCTCACTGTGTCCAATCGATGTTGACTCAATTGCTCATCATCTGGTACCAAAGTTGTGTTTCAATATTCATCGAAATATGGTATTAGAAATGTTGATGCTAAGTCCATAAACACTAGCTACATTCGTAAAAAAAAGTCGGAATTAGAAAGAATGCAGAACCAACTAATCCGTAAGTTCTGACATCAAGTAATGAACTTGTGAGCACAAGAGAGGATGATTGACCGATGATTTGGAACTTGAAATCGTCTTGACGGAATTATTTGCAAAGTTTTTGCGGTTGTTCTAGAGTCATCAAGTCCTTGAACAATACAACACGGAAAGTGGCCCTTCTTTCCAATTTGACCATTGAGGACAGTTATCCTAAATTAGTAGGTCCCATTTGCCAACTTTTGGCCTACATCCCTCTGAACCTTGTTACTCATATATCCATCCAGATGCCATTAAATGTTACAGTTGTACCAGTCTCCAACAATTTCTCTGGCAGCTCATTATGGACACGACTGAAAAAGTTGCCCCTGACGTCCCTTTTAAATCCTTACCCACTAATTTTAAACCGATGTTTTCTAAGTCTTGACTTCCTCACCAGCAGAAAAACACGAGTCAACCTATCCATGTCCCTCATGATTTGATAAATAGCAACGATTTGACTTTATCCTACTTGTCAGGAGGGAAATATGTGGAGTTTATTTGTCGAAGATTTGAAGAAGAAAGTCTGATGCACAGATTTTTAGAATTGCATCTTGGAGAAGTTTTTAGTAAGTCATTGAAGTCTAGTAGCAGTTGTAGAAGTCTGTTGTGAAAGCTGCAGAAGGATTTCAGGGCACGAGAACGAAGCATTATTTCCAATGTATTGTGGCTCAGTTTGACCGCACTTGGACTACAGTATGAGGAATTATAATCCTCAATTTAGGAAAAATACTAATGTCATATGAGGAATACCACGAATGGTGATTAGCCTTGATATCATGGATGAACGTTAGTCCTGTGAATTGAAATTGGGCAAATCCGTTCGTTTTTTAACAGTTTCAACACAAGAGAGGTAATCTCATTGAGAGTTGCAAAATATTTGAAGAGATAAACAGGGTGGTGCAATTACATTTTGTTCCCTCATTGGTGAATATAGAAGCAGGAGAGGACAATTTAACAATGAAGCATTGTGATTTATGACCAGGATGAGAAATATTGATTTTTATCTTAGCCTTGAGAAGTCTCGCTATTCAGCACTACAGTGAGCCTTGGATATTTGGTCTTTGAATGCATCACTATCAGCCTGACGCGCCGACACTTACTGCATCACTATAGACCTGACCCCTCACATTTACCGCCATAATTTCAGCGTGAACCCCTCAAACTTACTGCATCACTATCCATCTGGTGCCCTCACATTTACTGCCCCACTTTCACTTCGAGACCCTCATTTTGACTGCGTCACTATCAGCCTGACTGCCAAACACTTACTTTGAAACGATCAGTCACGTCCTTACACTTCCTATGTTACTATTATCCTGACTCCTTACACTTACTGTGTCACTATCATCCTGAGCGGCTCACACTTACTGCATCACTAGCACACCAACACTCTCACCTTTACTGCGTCACTATCAGCCTGACACCTCACATGTACTGCATCACTATTCGCCTGACCCGATCACAGGTTTTGCGTCACTACTACCCTGACCCCCTCACAATTACTGTGTCGCTATTAGCCCGAGCCTCTCACTATCACGCTGATCAAGCTCACAATTACAGCATCACTATCAACCTGACCCCCTCACACTTTTTCTGTCATTATCACCCTGACCCTCACACACGTAATGCATGACTGTCACACTGAGACACTCACATTTTCTGCGTCGTTATCAGCCGGACCCGCCAGCACACAGCGTCACTATCAACCTGGCCCCTCACACTTGCATGCCTCAATATCAGCGTGAACCCCTCACACTTACTGCATCACTGTCCATCTGCCATCCTCACACAAACTGCACCAGTTTCACCTTGACATCCTCATTTTTACTGCGTGACTATCAGCCTGACAACCACACACATATTGCGTCACTATCAGTGACGCCCTCGCACTTCCTATGTTAATATCATCCTCACACCTAAAACCTACTGCGTCACTATCAGCCTGATTCCATCACACTTTTTGTGTCAGTATCAGACTGACGCCTCACGCTTACCATATTACTAAAACTCTGCATAATCACACTGATTCCGTCACTATCAGCCTGAACCCTCAGACGTACTGCGTCAATATCACCCTGACCCACTCACACTTTTCGTATCAGTTTCAGACTGATGCCTCGCACTTAGTATATGACTAAAACTCTCCCCCTCACACTGACTGCGTCACTCTCAGCCTGACCCCTTCATACTTACTGCGTCAATATCATTCTGACCCCTCAGACTTACTGTGTCACTCGCACCCTGACCTCCTCACATTTACTGCGTCACTATCACCCTGACCCACTCACACAGTCTTTGCCATTTTCACCTTGCCGGCCTAATTTTTATTGCGTCCCCATCAGCCTCACCGCCACACACTTATTGCGTCACTTTCAGTCACGCCCTCACACTTCCCATGTTACTATCACCCTGAATCCTTACACTTACTGTGTCACTGTCAGACTGACTCCATCACATTTATTGTGTCAGTATCAGACTGACGTCTCACACTTATCTTGTCACTAAAACACTGCCCCATCCCATTGACTGTGTCATTATCAGCCTGACTCCCTCACACTTACTGCTTCACTATCGCAAGGCCCCTCTCTCACTTACGACGTCATTTACACCCTAACACCCCACACTTGCTGTGGCACTATCACACTGAGGGCCGTACACTTAGTGTCACTGTCATCCTGACCCCTTACACTTACTGCGTCACTATCACACTGGTATCTCACATCCACTGTGTCACTATCATCCTGAGCTGCTTACACCTATTGTGTCACGATCACTTTGACCCTAACACACTGCATCAATATCAGCCTGACCATTTCACACATACTGCACCACCACCAGGCTGACCTCCTCACATATATTGCACCACGATCAGGCTTACCCACTCATGCTTACTGCGTCACTATCACCCTGACTCCCCACTCTTACTGCGTCAAGATCATTGTGCCCCCGTACACTTACAGCGTAACTATCATCCTGACAACGTCACACTTACTGCGTCAAGATCAGCCTGGTCCCTCAAACTTAATGTGTCACTATCAGCTTCAACACTCACATTTACTGCGTCACTTCTAACACTACCCCTGCACACTTACAACATCACTAACCGCCTTACCACCTTGCATTTACTTCATCACTATCAGCCTGAGACACTCACACTTACAGCTTTATTACAACCTGGCCCTGTGAGTGCATCTTCATCAATGTCACCCTGACCCCTTGCCCATACTGCGTCACGATAAGCCTAGCCCCTCAAATGTTCTGCGTCACTATCACACTGACATCTCACACTCACTGCATCACTCTCACCCTGACCCCTCACAATTACTGCATCACTACAACCTGACCCCCTGAAAGCATCTGCGTCACTGTCACCCTGACCCTATCACACTTGCCATGTCGCCATCACAATGACACATTCACACAGTCTGCTTCACTGCCATCCTGACACCTCACACTCACTGGATCACTACCATCCTCCCCCTCATACTGACCTGTCACTATCATCCAAAGCCGCTCACACTTATTGCGTTCCTATCACTCTGCTCCCAACACACTTACTGCGTTACTATCAGCCTGACACTCGCACACTTCCCGCATCACTATCAGCCTGACCCCTCACAATTTCACCGTGTCTATCAGTCTGACTCCTCACATTTCCTGCATCACTATCACCCTGTCAGTTAACACGTACTGGCCAGTAGTAGCCTGACGCCCTGAACATACTGCATCAATATCAGCCTGAACACTCACACTTACTCTGTCACCATCACGCTGACCCCCTCACACTCACTGCGTCACTATCACCTTGTCTCCTCTCACTTCGTGCATTAGGATCACTCTGACTCACCGACACTTACTTCATCAGTATCAGCCTGACCCCTCACGCATACTGTGACATTATCAGCCTGACCCCACCACACTTGCTGCGTCTCTATCAGCCTGACCCGCTCACACTTACTGCTTCACTATCAGACTGACCCCTCACACTTACCGCATCACTAACAGCCTGACACCTCACACTGACTGCGTCACTATTCCCCTAACACCTCACTTTTATTGGCCACTATCAGCCTGACACCCTCAACTTACTGTGTCACTACCAGCCTGAACGCACACACTTCCTCCCTCACTATCACCCTGACTGTCTCAAATTCACTGCGTCAGTCTCTGCCCGACCCCATCACACTTACTACGTCACTATCACCCTGTCCCCTCTCACTTTATGCGTCAGGATGAGCCTGACACTGTAACACTGACTGCATCACTATCAGCATGATCTCCTTCCAATTACTGCGTCACTATCAGCCTGACCACTCACTCTTACTGCGTCACTGTCACACTGACCCCTCACATGAAGTGCTTCACTATCACCCTGACCACCTCACACTTACTGTGTCACTATTGATCTGATCCCTCAGACTTACTGCATCACTATCACTCTGACCCCCCCGCACTGCGTAACTATCGGCCTGATCCACTCACACAGTCTGCATCACTACCACGCTGACACCTCACCCTCATTGTGTCACTATCATCCTCAGTCCATCACACTTATTGAGTCACTGTCAGCCTGATCCCCTGTAAATGAAAAATATCATTTTTGGTGAAATCTGTGAAAGCATGGTTGAAACAAAGAAGTATGGACCTAACTTTGCTAAAAGACAGAAAAAATGTAAAGTTCAACCTAATTTTCAGCTGATTCTCAAGGCCAATAATCTATTATATCAGCAGTCAATGAATTAGAAAAAGCAACTCCATGTGTGGAAAGGAACTCGACTGATCCAGGTTCCTGGCTTGAGGTGTGATGAGGCAAGATGATATGTAGTATAAAGGGAATATGTGAAAACCATCAGGCGTCCATTTTATGAGGCGTCTTGCAAATGTGTCGGGTCCATTCTGCACATTTCAAAAATAAACTTTTTCTTTCCTTTTGGTAGCATTTGCGTCGTGTCGATTGAAATTCCACGTCAGTAAAATCGGGAGCTCGCCTGGGACCCTGCAACTGGGTAAGATTTTGAAGATTCCCAGGAGGTGTATGCACCACTGCCTTGAAGGTCTTTCACTTTGTTTCGAGCACTGAATTGGCCCCTTTGAGTGAGAGGACTGGGGATAAGTGGATCGCCCCAGAGTCGCGTTCCAAATCGAATAGGGTCAGGGTAAGAGTTGTGGCTAAATCCGACATAGAGACTCGTTTGAAGAGAATAGACGAACCAGGAAGAGGGACCAGTGAACTCACGTGCAGTATTCGAGTAAAACTCAACTCTAGAGAGTTTAAGAGACAGCAAGATTAACGGTGGTTTGAGACTTGGAGCCACCATGGGCAGCGTTGGAGTCACCAAAGCTGTACCGGTTATGTGGGTTCTTGGTTTATGAAAACCAAGGCAATGAGGCGGTCGCGCCCAATGAGACGGGACCTCCGGAGGTAAAAGCAAGTTATATTGGCCAAGAGAAGATTATGGTATCGTGAGAGAGAGAGAGAGAGAGAGAGAGAGAGAGAGATAGACAGATAGACAGACAGAGAAACAGACAGAGAGATGAACACTTTTCCAATATCCATGAAAATCGGCTCCAGCAAGAGCAAACAAAAAGAGGGTCGACAGACAACTCGGAATGGTCAAGAAAAAATAGAATATATGCTGAATAATTATGGCCCAGTTTCTGAAAAACAGTTAAAAATGTAAATCAAGGAATGTGTTTTTCTGGAGGAAGGAAGTTTTAGTAATATTCAGTTGCAAATGCTGAAGTCACCATTGGAGGAGAGAAAGAAGGAGAAAAGGAAGGGTAAAATAGAACCTGTGAATTGGAGTGCTTATCACATGTTGAAAGCTTAGCCTGATTTCAGGGAAAGAAAATCTCGAAATAAAGATAGATCAAGTACACGTACAAACACCAGTGCACATGCACAGACACACGGAAAACATCCTAATGAAGCTGGACAGTGTCTTAAGACTGGATCAGATCCTGACCTTAATGGGTGCCCTCGAAGAGCTACAGCCCCCCTAGGAGATCCACTTCACGAAGATTCCAAGTCAACGGTCGCTGCCTCGGGGTCTGCTGAATTACCAATAGCATATCGTACCCACAATCAATTGAAGCAAGAATCCCTAAAGAAGTCGAGACAATGTCCCAGTACCTTGAGCGCCTCACGAAAGTCGATAACGTCTATTGTGGACTGATACCACCCAAGGACATAACGACGGCAGAGATCACATCGTATGAGACACACCTGAGGAGCAGCTTCATCAATGGAATGAAGTACGAAACAACAAAATAGGTAATAATATACGTGTATTACCTGGGACACGGGAAAGTTGAATTTGATAGAACAATACGTGATACATGCTGAAAAACTACTGGCTCAAGAGAACCATAACCGGGAATTAAAGATAGAACAGCAATCACATGAACCTCAGCTTATTATGATGCAAATGGTCGTTCAGCCATTGGAAGGAGGAACTGCGGGAAAAGAGAGAGGCACATGTGGAGTTCGCAAAAGAGGAAGGGATCGTGGAAGTGCGTTTGCAGAGATAGATCTGGCTGGTGCTTTGTTTGCGGAGCAATGGACCACTGGTCAAGACAGTGCCCGCACAGACAGCCTCAATCTCTCCTGGAGGCTGGACAGCATGATGACTGACAGGGGACGACTGAGGTTGAGGTGGGCAGGCCACAAGGTACAGGTTAACCTCTTTCCTTTATACTTGGCCATGAAGAATCCCTAATGCTATCACTTCTACTAACATAACGGGCACTGAGATGTATCCCAACTCTATATTGAACATTGAGATTGCGAAGTGTGGACAATATGTTCAATATAACAATGATGCGTATATGTCGATGCCTACCTCTATGTTATATGTGGGAGGTACACCAGTTACCTTTTTGGTAGATACATTGCCAGCATATTGACTCCTCAAATCAAGACGGTTCAGAGAGTTGACACCAATAAAGATGAGTAGAATGTTCCTGAACTCAATGGAGGCATCAGGCGTCGTGATATGAGAGAGTTTTACCGCACCCATATTGTGTGAAATAAGAAATGTGTATCCATTCTAATTCTCAATTTTGTTAGCGGAATTCTGTCCTTTACATTTGATGGCTCGGGATCTCATAGTGAGACTGGGGTTGTATTTGCTCAGTACTCCGACGGGCTTGCAGGTAATTCAAAGGGAGAATTCACAAGTGTAAACTGTAAAATACAACCCAAGACCCCTGGTGTATGTCTATGTGTGGCGAGTAAGCCAGATAGCAATGAGTTCAGTGAGCAATTCACTCGGCCTGGAAGCAAGAAACCATGTTAACCCTATTAACACCGATTTGTTTTTGGGGGAATATGCTGCACTGCACAGCACACATACACCATGATAGCCCTGAGGAACCATAAGAGAAGTATTGGTTCAGAAGATTGGTTAAACCAGGTCAGTTGTTATTGTGCAAATTTTATTGAAGAGATGACCGATGTGCAGTCAGTGTGAACTTACGTAAAGTACCTGCGACGGCAAGTAAGCTCTATATTTTTGATGTGGAAGGCTATGCTCCTCGCGTGTCACTGGCGAAGGTGTCCAGTGACTGGTGGCAGGATTTGGGGCCATGGGGATTAAAGGCATAAAGAACGAAATGTTGGGTGTTCTGGGACGATGTGGTTATGTGGTTCAATGCAGATGTGTCGACATATAGGAAGAAATTAATTTGTCTAACTCAGGCAATAGAACAGTCGAGGTAACCCCCTCTAGCCCTGAAGAGCCTAGAAGGCTGGCCTGGCGTTTCCCTAAGATAAACTTCTCAGACCCAAGATTAATAACGGTCCCTACTGAATTATGGGTAAAAGGAAAACATGATGTGGATCATATACGAGGTTGTGAACCAATATGAGTGACCACGAAGTCGGAGTGTCGTCCTTGCAGAGCACAATACCCGTTAAAACCCGAGGCCATGGACGTAGTTACTCCAGTCTTTCAGTCCTTCCCAAAGGCTAGAGAGATAATCTCCTGTGTAAACTCACCGGTGAGAACTCCCATTTTTCTGATCAAAAAGGCAAAAATTCCAAGTGAACCGGAGGAATGCAGGTTTGTTCAAGACCTGCAGGCAGTCAATAACAGTGTTGTCCCGCGCGCATCAAATATTCCCAAACCCTATACTGTATTAGTTCAATTTCCACCGGACAGTAAATGGTTCTCTGCTGTGGATTAAGCAAATACATTCTTTAGTGGAATGGTGCATCCAGATCGTCAATTCTGGTTCGCTTTTTCATTCAAAGGGAAATCTTACGAGTTCACACAACTTTGTCAATGTTACTGTGAGTCACCCACCATATATAATGAGGCTCTATGCAGGAGTCTGGAGACTCTTGTTTTCACCCCTGGGTCTGCGCTTCAGCAATCTGTAGACGATTGCTTAATAGTAGCACTGACAGAGGAACAATGTGAGAAGGATTCCCTTGCATTGCACGAGGGAAGGGCACAAAGCCAGTCTCGCAAAGCTTCGATTTATGCAACAACAGGTGAAGTTCTTCGGTCACTTAATATCTGAACAAGGGAAGACCAAAGGAAGGTCAAGACAGAGTGCAAGTAATTCAGCAAATTCCAAGGACTTACATGAGGAAACAATTGCTATCCTTTTTGGGCATACGCTCGTACTAAAGAACGTTTATCCCACATTACACAAATCTTGAGGCGCCCTGAAGTGACATGGCCCATGGAAAAGGGTAGCAGAACCAAGGTCCGTTACAATGGATCCCAGCGGCCGAGTTGAATTGAAAAAGACGTTTCAAAGTACACCTACACTGGGGATTCCGACTCCAAACAAGCCTTCTGTCAAATGGTAGATGAAAAACATGGCTGCACGACATCTGTGTTGTTGCAGGATCATGGGGGAAAATTCCGGCTGGCAGCTTATCTTTCGGCTAAGCTTGACCTCGTAGCGGCAGGATTGCGTAAATGCCTGCGAGCTGTGGTTGTGATATAATCGGCTATGGCGACTTAACCAAACTGATCGCACATGCAAAAGACAGTACATACGTCGGCAGCACGTTGACTCAGATACAATACTGTGTTCTTGGAGAAACCTAACATTGCAGTAAAACGATGTAACATCCTTAATACTGCTAGTCCTCTCACGAGAGAAGGAGACGGAGACCCACATGATTGTACTCCTGTAATTAATGAAATGTGCTGCCTAGACAAAACTTGCAGAATTCACCACTTCAGAATCCAAATATGGCATTTTTTTTTGTGGATGGGTCAGCATTGAGGAGCAAGGAGATAGGCCAGAATTGTATTGGGTATGCTGTAGTAACTACCCATGAGGTATTCAAAGTGGGATCGCTCCCTTCTCAACTGTGAGCGCATGACTGAGGCATGTAAATTGGCCAAGGGAAAGACAGCGAATATTTAACTGATAGCAGATACGCATTCGGAGTTGCACATGATGTTGGAACCCTGTGGAAATACAGGGACTTCTTGACCTTCACCCGAAAGCCCATCACACACCGTGATCAGATTTCTGACATTTTGGAAGCGGTCCTATTGCCTAAATCAATCGCTGTGTTTACGTATGATGCCCACACGAAAAATAACGATTCTGTTTCTCAAGGAAATGCAAGGGCAGACTCAGCGGCAAGGACGGCAGCCCAGCAGCTGGTAAATGATCAGTTTGAAATGGGAATGACAAAAATCCTTACCCCAACAGCAGACGGACGGGAGTCAGAGTCGAAGTCCAGGCTTGAATTAGATTAGATTACTTACAGTGTGGAAACAGGCCCTTCGGCCCAACAAGTCCACACTGCCCCGCCGAAGCGTAACCCACCCATACCCCTACATTTACCCCTTATCTAACACTACGGGCAATTTAGCATGGCCAATTCACCTTTCCGGCACATCTTTGGACTGTGGGAGGAAACCAGAGCACCCGGAGGAAACCTAGGCAGACACGGGAAGAATGTGCAAACTCCACACGGAGAGTCGCCCGGGAATTGAACCCGGGTCTCTGGCACTGTGAGGCAGCAGTGCTAACCACTGTGCCACCGTGCCGCCCACAAAGAAACGTTTGAGTGGGAAAAAAGCAGAGTGCAGTTTGAGGTAAGGGGTATGGTGTGGCCCCAGTATTAAACCTTTTCTATCACGATCATTATTTCCATTCTATGCCAAACTGACACACGGTAAGGAACATGTGTCAAAAGAGGGGAGATGTGACAGCATTTCAGCACAGTGGTACACTGAGGGATTTAATCATTACTTCCAGAAATATTGTGAACTATGTGTTATCTGTGCCACAATAATGTGGGGAAGGGAATACAGATGTGTCATGTAGCACTTCTGAAACCCCAAAAACAATTTGAACATTTACAACTGGATTTTATCGAACTAACACCCTGCGAAGGAAAAAGGTATTGTCTGGTAATAGGTGATATGTTTTCCAAATGGGTGCAAGCGTTCCCCACGGCAAAACAGAATGCCAGTGCCATAACCAAAGCTTTCCTAACTGAAATAATTCCGAGACGTAGCATCCCTGAGAGGCTTAGTAGTGCCAAGGATTGTGAAGGTTTGTAGCTCAGGTTGAGGTTTAGGGTGTAGGTTTGCTCGCTGAGCTGTAGGTTTGATATCCAGACGTTTCATTACCTGGCTAGGTAACATCATCAGTGGCGATCTCCAAGTGAAGTGAAGATGTTGTCTCCTGCTTTCTATTTATATGTTTGTTATGGATGGGGTTCCTGGGGTTTGTGGTGATATCATTTCCTAGTCATTTTCTGAGGGGTTGACAGATGGTAAATCGATCTATGTGTTTGTTTATGGCGTTGTGATTGGAGTGCGAGGCCTCTCGGAATTCTCTGGTGTGTCCGCATATACAGCAAACCGACAAACACTGACCAAATACTTAACTACACCAGCAACCAACCCGACACGCAAAAAGGAAGCTGTATCAGAACACTATTCCAACGAACCACCACACATTTCAGCACAGACGAACTTCGGAAAACAGAGGAGAACCACCTATAAAACGTATTCAAGAAGAACGGATACTTAAAAAATACAGTCCACAGATTCCTCAGGAACAAACCACGACAAGTAGACCTAACACAGCCAGAAACCCTATCTACCTTTTCATGCATCAATGAAGTCTCAGAAGTGGAAGCCAGACTATTAAGACCCCTCGGAATCCCACCAACAGTCTAAACAAAACTAACAAATTTAAAAGACCCAGTACAACCCATGGACAAAACCAACGTCGTCTACAAAATTCCATGCAAGGACTGCCACAAATAATACGTAGGACAAACAGGAAGAAAGTTATCCACCAGGATACAGAACACCAGCTAGCCACAAAAAGACACGACCCTCTCTCCCTCGTAGCCCTTCACACAGATGAAATTTAAACACCATTTCGACTGGGACAACACATCTATCCTGGGACAGGCTAAGAAAAGACATGCCAGAGAATTGCTTGAGGCCTAGCACTCCAACCACACCGCCATAAAAAAAGACATATATCTAGATAGCATCTATCAACCCCTCAGAAAACGAACAGGAAATGGCATCACCACAAACCCCAGGAACCCCATCCTGGACAAACATATATCTAGAAAGCAGGAGACAACAGCTTCTCTTCACTTGGCGTTCGTCACTGATGATGTTACCTAGAACATAGAACATAGAAAAATACAGGGCAGGACAGGCCCTTTGGCCCTCGATGTTGTGCCGATCCAAGCCCACTTAACCTACACTAGCCCACTAACCTCCATGTGCCAGGTAATGAAACGTCTAGATATCAAACCTACAGCTCAGCGAGCAAACCTACACTCTAGGCTTAGTAGTGACAGTGGGACACCATTTGTCCATAATGCCCTACAGCAGATTAGTGAGTATTTGGGAATAAACATGGGATACCACTGTGCCTACCACCAAACGAGCGGTAGGGCATCGGAAAGAGAAAATTCTACCTTCAAAAATATACTGAGAAAATGCTGTGAGGAACTAGGGATGACATGGACAAAGGCACTTCCAATTGTGCTAATGTATATGAGATCTAGGAGGAGAGGGAGAGCTAGGAGGAGAGGAGAGGGAGAGGGAGAGGGAGAGCCCGTTTGAAATTTTGTTTGGTAGGCGGCCAAACACAGGAATTGTCCCGAGACGTAAGGGAAGCCAGATAACAGGCCACTGTGAGGATGAGATGTTGTGTTACTGCATGAAACTCTCTACACTTCTGTCCCAAATACAGAATCAACTGAAGACAGCACTACTCCAATCAGCAGAAGGGAAGATGTACGATCTATAACCTGGAGCCTGAATGACTTCAGGAGGGAAAACAGGAAGGCGAAGAGGTGGCTGGGACCGTTTCAAGTACGTTTTACAGCACAAATAGCTGTTAAGGTCGCCGGAACAGCCACGTGGATACACGCCAGCCATGACAAACTTGCAGCTGGGACTGAGGAGACATCGCACAACACAAAAGCCAATTTAGAGAAAGTATTTATCAGAAGACTTAAGCAAATGTGGGGCTGCCCCAGTTCACACTGTTGGCAAGCGCCCTGGTAGGACTATTCATAAGGGCAGGGGCGTCTGGGATGCAGCAGCTGACGGTAATCTTAAGTGATAGGACGAAGTGGATGTTTACATGCGACCCATAGCCGTTCAGTAACAAGAACGACTATAAATTTGATAATTAAGATTTATGCAGGGATCTATGCCGCGCTGGTGACTGGCATTTAGTAGTAGCCACCACAGCAAAAAGGGGCACCTGACATTGGAAATAGATATTCTATGATCAAAGTAAGCCTCAGAAGAGCAATGAGGGAGTCTCGTGGTGTGGAATAGATAGATCCTTCTCCGACATCTGTAGACAGGTAAATATAGTGGTGCAATCGCCCCACCCCCGCCCTCCGAGATGCAGTGCAGAATGTACTACAGACGATAGGAGCAGTGGGGCATGGCAACCAATCAAACCAGATCATGGACCTAACCCCAAGCCGGGCAAAGGTCATTAATGACACACCCGAACCCGAAGGGAGACGGCCGTGGTGAGAAAGCGAATTTAAAGCAGGAGGGGAATTTGCCTGCTGGATATAAATGGCGTAAATGCGACGCAAGTAGGTTGGGAGCTGCAAAGGGCCATTGCTAGATGTGAAATGAACAGAGCATGTGCTTTGATCATAAGACAAAACGAGAGATTAGACGTAGGCTACACTTGTTGGATATGTTTGCACACAGCCCAAAGGTAGACTGCCCAGCAAATTACTGAGACCCTGGCGAGAAATGCCAGCTGTCTGCTTCCACGGGAGGCGACTAGCCTGACCGTGATAGTGGGGGGCAATTTGGGCAAATCTTGTGTCACCACCCGAACTCCAGGCTAACTACAGCCCCAAGCCTGACACGCTACCGTCCACAGCATTCCAGATAGTGGATTGCAGGGGAGAAACGTGTATTTGCACCAATCGGGGGAGACACGTTTTGGGTATCTCCCAGTGTACCTTGATGCTGTACTTGAACAATGACTCTTGTACAGCAACATACACAAATGATAGACCATAAACATTGCTTGTTCCTTTATCAATGGTCAGACCATGAGCGGCATGGTGGCACAGTGGGTAGCATTGCTGCCTCACAGTGCCAGAGATCCGGTTTAATTCCCGCCTCAAGCGAATGACAGTGTGCAGCTTGCACATTCTCCCTGTGTCTGCGTGAGTTTCCTCCCACAGTCACCAAGAGGTGCAGGTAGGGTGAATGGGCCATGCTAAATTGCCCGCAGTGTTAGGTGTTAGGTAAATGTATGGATGGGTTGCACTTCGGCTGGTGTGTGTGGACTTGTTGGGCGGAAAAGCCTGTTTCCACACTGTAAGTAATCTAATCTAATCAGGATGGCCGGTATAATATGGGCAGGTGGCGAGAAAGGGTACCACCACTCCCCCGGGGAGAAAGGGGTGCTGCTACACTGCGATACTGTCCACCAACACAACAGTGTTCACCCTAAAAGGCAGCAATGACCGAACTCGAAGGGGCATCCCTCTGCATTGGAATGGGTACACACTTGCAGAACATCCTCGCATATGGTGTATTCGCAAATGAGATGGAGGAAGGCCTAGCACTCATTAACACTGAGTTAATGGCGGTTAGGAAGCAGTGACACAAAATCGATTAGTACTAGACATCCTGACGGCCGAGAGAGGGGGCGTCTGCAAAACGATAGGTACCTCATTCTGTATTAATGTTCCTGATGAGTCCCAAAATAGTACTGGTTTAATAAAGGTTATGAAGGCAGCTAACTGACCGCCTCCACGAGCAGATGACTCCTCCTCCCGATGTCTCACGTCCCGTATGGAGGATGGGGGAAATGGACCCATATCGTTCTACTAGTTGTAGGGCTGGTCTTACTCATACTGCTTTGAATAAGACCCTAGCTGTGTACCTGCCTACACCACTTGCTTATGAATGCAGTCGGATACGAAATGTTAAACTATCAGTGGCCCCAAAGAAGGAAGATCCGATTGCTTGTCCACACCCTGCTGCGATATTGGCGAATGTGACGTGTGAAGATGGGCTGTGTATCGGGCAAACCAGGGAAATGGAAATACCACCACAAAGCTTTGTTAGAGTTAGGTGGTGTCTGAGGAAATGCCTGGTGTTTATAAATTATTTTTGATATATGGCTATCTGGCTTTTTATTTGGTTGTTGTCCTTGTTGTAAAATGACAAAAGTTTGGAAAATGTAATGGAAAATTAACAAAATTAACATTTACTGTGAAATCTGTCAGAGAATGTTTTGCAAAATTTAATACTTCGCTGAAATATGCAAACACTTTGCTGAATCCTGCGTCGAGGAGTCAGCTTGTCTTTGTGGAACTTTGCAAACATTTCACCTGGCCTTGTGAACAGCCGAGTTCAGAAAAAAGCTTCGGAAAACATAAAGACAATTATGTCCAAGGCATGGGAATGAGAAAATATGCGCTCGAATGTTTCCCAACACTTTTCTTTAAGCATGTGATAAGAATAGTATAACACAAATATGTGAATTTTGTTCACAGCCTTTACATAAGGCACTTTTGCCAAGTATATTGGCCGCTCTGTATGCACAGGTTGAAATATAAAGGCTTTCCTTTGCTCTTGCTAGCAGTTGATTCGATTCGATTAAATTTCCACGACAGGTGTCAGGGTGTCAGGCAGTGGGAGAATTGTTGGGTATCAGTAAATGGGAGAATTGTTGCACAGTGCCATTACACTGGAAAATTAGTACAAACTGCCATTCATTAAAGAATTTTACCAGAACACCTCTAAGTGGAAGAATAGGGGCAGGGAATCATTGAGAAGGAACAATTTTGCAAGCAGCAGTAAAGTCGAGATTCGAGTCCGCCCACCAAGAAATGAAAAAAAAAACTTTGGAGCAGGGAAGCCAATACGTGGAGGAAGTGTATCAGGAACAACGCAATGGGACAATTGACGCAGGGCATCAACAATGGGAGAGTTGGTGCCGATGTCACGAAAGTTGAGAATTGGTGGAAGACGTGGGAGAACTGGTGCTGAATAATATTAAATGTGGCGGAGGTGCAGTTGCTGATGAAAAGAAGATTCGTGCAGGATTCGAAAATGGGAGAATCGTGCACGGAAGTGAAGCTGTATTTGGGACAATTGTTGCACGAACCACAAAATGGAAAAATTGCACAGTTGAACTTTAACAGCGAATTGGGGTATGGCACGACTATCTCAGAGAGTCAGAGTCGCGTTCAACACACTGGGAGAAGTTGGTTTGGGTATCAATGAATATGAGAATTGTTTCAGGGCAATATTGAATTCGAGAATTGGTGTGGGGTGCTTAAAACATGCAGAGTTGGAACAGAGCATAGTTAACTGGGAGAACACGGGCAGGAATCAGTAAGGCGGAGAAATGTTGTAAAGTGCCGGAAAGTGGCCATTCGATGCAGGGCGCCAATAATGAAAAATCTTTGAGCAGTGTACCATTATGTGGAAGATGTTTGTCAGGAAACAGCAAAACAGGAGAGTTGGGGCAAGGCAATACTCAGTTGGAGAGTTTCTTCAGTTCATGACGAAAGGGTGGATTAGTGCAGAATTGGCAATTTGAGAATTTGATGCAGCAAACGCCAAAATTGGAGAATTACAGCAGTGGATCACGACATGGGAGAATCATTGCAGCTACATAGTTAATGGAAGAAGTGGTGTGGAGTGGACCTAAATTAGATATTTGGTGCAAGTCACCATTAAAATGTAGAATTCGAGTAGGGCACTCCTAAATGCGAGATTTGAACTCGGGCATCGGAAAATGAGAGAATCATACTGGGATATGAGGAAATGGCAGAATTAGTATCGTGATATGAAAAAGCAAGAGAATTTAGTGTCGGAGTATGACGAAATGGGAGAATAAGTATAGGGGTATGAGTAAATGCAGCTGCAACAAGATCTCACGGCTCTTAATCACAATCCCCCTGTTAATGAAAGCCAAAAACACCATATGCCTTCTTAACAACCCTGTCCACCTGGGTGGAAATTTTAAGGGATCTATGTACCTGCACACCAAGATCCCGCTGTTCCTCCGCACTGCCAAGAATGCCGCCTTTCGTCCTGTACTCAACTTTCAAGTTCGATCTTCCAAAATGCATCATTTCGCAATTATCCAGTTTGAATTCCATCTACCACCTCTCAGCCCATCTCTGCATCCTGGAAATGTCGTGCTGCAGCCTGCAACAGTCCTGTATACTGTCAATGATACCTCCAACCTTTGTGTCCTCTGCAAACTTGCTAACCCATCCTTCAATCTCCTCATCCAAGTCATTAATAAAAATGACAAAGAGTAGAGGCCCAAGAACAGAGCTCTGTGGAACACCATTCACCACTGACTTCCAGGCAGAATATTTTCCTTCCACAACCACTCGCTGTCTTCTGTCGACCAGCCAATTCTATATCCAGACAGCTAAATTTCCCTGTATCCCACTCCTCCTGACATTCTGAACGAGCCTACCTTGGGGAATTTTATCAAATTCCTTGTTGAAGTCCAGATACACAACATCCACCGCTCGACCCTCATCAACTTTTCTAGTAACATCCTCAAAGAACTCAATAAGATTCTTGAGGCATGACCTGCCCCTCACAAAGTCGTGCTGACTGCATTTAATCAAGCCATGCTCTTCCAGATGGTCATAAATCCTATCCCACAGAATCCTTTCTAACACCTTGCAGACGACAGATGTGAGACTTACTGGTCTGTAATTGCCGGGGATTTCCCTATTTCCTTTCTTGAAGAGAGGAATTACATTTGCCTCCCTCCAGTCCTCAGGTACGAATCCAGTGAAGAGCGAGGATGCAAAGATCTTTGCAAGCGGCGAAGCAATCACATTTCTCGCTTCCCAAAGCAGCCGGGGCCAAATAATGTCTGGCCCTGGCGACTTGTCAATCTTAATGTTTGTCAAAATTTTCAGCACATCAGCTTCCTCAATCTCTATCCGTTCCAGCATGTTTACCTGCTCTTCGATGGTTTCATTCACTACAAGGTCCTTTTCTTTAGTTAAACAACCCATTTATGACTTCCCCTACCTCCTCAGACTCTATACACAAGTTCCCTATGCTATCCCTGATCGGCCCTACTGTTTGTTTGATCATTCTCTTATTCCTCACATATGTGCAAAATTCCTTTAGATTCTCCCTAATCATTCCTGCCGAGCCTTTTTCCAGCTCCCTCCTGGCTCTCCTCAGACCATTTTTGAGCTCCTTCCTCTCCTGCCTGTAATCCTCTAGGGCTGAGCAAGACCCTTGCTTCCTTCACCTTACATAAGTTGCCTTCTTTCTTTTGACGAGAAGCTCTTCCGCTCTCGTCATCCAAGGTTCCTTTATCTTACCCTTTCTTGCCTGACTCAAAGGAACACATTTGTGCATCACTCGCAACAACTGTTCCTTAAACCGTCTCCACATGTCGATAGTGCCCTTTCCGTGAAACAATTGCTCCCAGTCCATGCTTCTCAACACAGTATGATAGTATCATAGTTTCCTTTTCCCCAACTAAATATCCTTCCATTGTGCCTGCTTCTCTCCTTCTCCATGGCTATGTAGAAGATGATGCAATTGTGGTCACTATCACCAAAATGCTCTCCGACCGCAAGATCAGACACCTGCCGCAGCTCATTACCGAGCACCAAATCCAAAATGGTCTCTCCTCTCGTCGGCCTGTCAACGTACTGAGTTAGGAAACCCTCTTGAACACACCTTAACAAAACAGCTGCTTCCAAATCATCTGCTGGAAGGAGGTTCCAATCAATATTGGGAAAGTTAGTCACCCATTACAACTACCCTATTCCATTCACACTTTTCCAAAATCTGCCGACCTTTGCTTTCTTCAATCTCCCTGCTTCTATTGGGGGGGGCCTGTATTTAATCCCTAGTGAGGTGATTGCTGCCTTACTGTTCCTAATTTCCACCCATACTGACTCAGAAGGCAGACCTTCCTCAATAATGTTAACTTCTGTAGCTGTGATACCCTCTCTGATTCGCATTCGTACACCCCTTCCTCTTTTTACCTCCTCGCTTTTCTTTTTAAATGTTCTAAACCCTGGGACATCCAGCAACCATTCCTGCCCCTGAGAAATCAATGTCTCTGTTATGACCGCAACATCATAGCTCTAAGCTCATCACTTTTATGGACATTTCCCCAGTATTACCTAGCAGTGAATCCGTTTTGGGGGAGGGGGCGGGGATGGGGAATTGTGTCTCAGTGGTGAGCATAGTTGTTTCACAGTACCAGGAAACCGGTTTGAGGGGAGGGGAGGGGGGCATGGTGTCTCAGTGGTTAGCACGGCTGTCTCTCAGTACCAGGGACCCGGTTTGGGGGAGGGAGAAAGGGGCATGGTGCCTCAGTGGTTAGCACGGCTGTCTCATAGTCCTAGGGACCTGGTTTGGAGGGGAATGGGGAGGGGACATTGTGTCTCAGTGGTTAACACGGCTGTCTCACAGTACCTGCGACCCGGAGTGGGGGAGAGGGGGAGGGGGTCATGGTGTCTCAGCATTTAACACGGCTGTCTCACAGTACCAGGGGCCTGGTTTGGTGGGAGGGGAGGGGGCATAGTGTCTCAGTGGTAAGCATGGCTGTCTCACAGTACCAGGGAGCCGGTTGGAGGGATCGGGGTGGGGACTTGGGACATGGTGTCTCAGTGGTTAACACAGCTGTCTCAAAGTACCAGGGAATCGGTTTGGGGGGAGGGGAGGGGGCATGGTGTCTCAGTGGTGAGCACGGTGTCTCACAGTACCAGGAAAACAGTTTGAGGGGAGGGGAGGGGGGCATGGTGTCTCAGTGGTGAGCACGGCTGTATCACAGTACTAGGGACCCGTTTTGAGGGGAGGGGAGGGGGGCATGGTGTCTCAGTGGTGAGCACGGCTGTCTCACAGTACAGGGACCTGGTTTTGGAGGGGGTGGCCTGGTGTCTCAGTGGTTAGCACGGCCGTCCCACAGTACCAGGGACACGGTTTGGGGGGAGGGTGAAGGGGGCTTGATGTCTCAGTGCTTAGCACGGTTGTCTCACAGTACTAGGGATCTGGTTTTGGGGGGGAGGGGGTGCATGGTGTCTCAGTGGTTAATACAGCTGTCTCACAGTCCCAGGGACCAGTTTTTGGGGGGGAAGGGGGAGGGGCATGGTGTCTCATTGGTTAGTACGGCTGTCTTACACTACCAGGGACCTGATTTCGGGGGGATGGGGAGGGGGGGCATGTTGTCTCACTGGTTATCATGGCTGTCTCACAGCACCAGGGATCAAGTTTGGGGTGGATGGGGGGGCAAGGTGTCTCAGTGGCTAGCACGGCTGTCTCACAGTACCAGGGACCCGGTTTGTGGGAGGGGGAGTACGGTATGATGTCTCAGTGGTTAGCACGGCTGTCTCACAGTACCAGGGACCTGGTTTTGGGGGAGAAGGAGGAGGACATGATGTCTCAGTGATTAGCACTGCTGTCTCACAGTACCAGGGACCCTGTTTGGGGGGGAGGGGGAGAGGGACATGGTATCTCAGTGGTTAGCACGGCTGTCTCACTGTACCTGGGACCCAGTTTGTGGGGAGAGGGAGGGGGGCTGGTGTCTCACTGCCTTTGACATCTTCCAAAACCTTTCTCCAAACACCTTAAAATTATGCTCACCTAGTGAAAATAATTCGTGGAAGGAAGTCTCTGGCTACTTACTCTGTCTGTAACTCTCACTATCTTGTTCAGCTCTATCAAATTACCTCTCATCCTTCTTTACTCCAATGAGAAAAGCCATAGCTCCCTCAACCTTCCTTCATAAGACAAGCCCTCTAGTACAGGCAGCATTCTGGTAAATCTCCTCTGCACCTGCTCTAAAGCTTCCATATCCTTTCTTTACTGAGGCGACCAGAACATTTCAAATGTGTCTCACCAGAGCTTTATAGATCTGCAGCATAATCTTGTGGCTCTTCAATTCAGTCCACCTGCTGATGAAAACCAACACACCATACGCCTTCTGAACAACCCTATTAACTTAGGTGGCAACTGAGACACCTACAGACATGGACCCCAAGATCCGTTTGCTCCTCCACACTGTTATGAATCCTACATTTGACCCAGTAATCTGCATTCAAATTCGACTTCTAATAATGAATCCCTTCACAAAATAGGAAATTGGAACAGATTTAGGCCATTTAGCCCCTCGGATCTGCTGTGCCGTTTGATCACAGTTAAAATGATTCTCAGCCACATTCTCCTGCCTTCACCAACTGAACTTTGTTTCCCTTATTCATGAAAAACATACCTATCTCTATCTTAAAGAAAACACGGTGTCTGTGTGTGGGCGTGTGCATGTGCTTGTGTGTAAGTGTCCATATCAGTATGTATGTGTGTTGTGTGTTTAATGTGTCTATGTATGTTTGTGTGCATCTCTGTGAAATGATGGCTCTGTGATTTTGGGGGTAAATCCATTGAAATTGAGATAAACCCTTACTCCCCTCTTCCACCTCTACGTCTGTCCCTGTTAAGTTTACAGTCATACAATGCCACCCTCTGCTGGTCTCCTCATGCCACTGCACAAGGGTCAGTCTTTTTTCTGTCAGAGGACATCAAATACTGTGAATCTCTCACATTGGATGGCTGTTTGGTTTTGCAAATATCTTTGGATGCACAGAACAGTTTTGTCTGATACCTAGATACATTATCATCACCACTGGGTCAGTTTCAGGACTTTTCAAACATTTATCACTTACACCATTTAGGGGTGAATTATAAAATATTTCAATTTAAAGAACATGTAATAAATTCATCGCATCACCTTACAGATGACTTGGTCAGAGTTGCTTGGATGCAGTTGCAGTGGAAATATTCTTTAAGGTGTTCACACTGTGTAACGAATAATCTTCAAAGACAAATCACTTTCACATTGCAGAGAGAGCACAGATGTTACTCAGGAGCATTCGCCACTCTGAGTGTCCTCAGTACAATTATGATCCTCCCTATACCCAACTGTGTGTGTTGTAGTGCATGTGCAGATGGTGCTGTCAGTTTGGATGGTGCTATGATCTACCTCCCTCTCCCCACTTCCTAGACTGAATCCCTTATGATTTTCTCCCTCCACTGCCATCAATGCAGTAGAGTGTGAAGGCCAGCAGAGGCGGACATTGCATAACTTCAAACACCACAGAGGCTGGCAGATCCGCTGTGCACATGGATACGCACAGAGCGCAGATACACAAAGATATGCATATAGTTACACAGGCACACATAGAGATTGGTGCAGTCACACAAATACTAAAGCGCACAGAGAGAAATGCCAATACACTGATGCACATGCACACGCAGATAATACAGACATCAGAACAGACACACAACAAAGACTGACACATTGACGTTTATACAGACATGCAGAATCTGCCAGTATTTATTTTTCGCGTGGTGACTTCCTCAATATTTCACTCGATAGTGTGGTGTGTGCCAAAATTTTTGTTGATCCCTTGGGATTCCTTTGCATCCTCACTATAACTTCTATATCTTTCCTATAACAAGGCGACCAGAACTGAACACAATGTTCTAAGTGTGCTGTTACGACACAGCAACGAACCCGTTTGTGAATTAAACCAAACACCCAGAAAAGCTCACCTTGCCTTATAATCTGTTAAAGCACGCATCCTCCTCCTCTAACCAAAAACAAACTGGGCGGCACGGTGGCACAGTGGTTAGCGCTGCTGCCTCGCAGCGCCGGAGACCCGGGTTCAATTCCCGCCTCAGGCGACTGACTGTGTGGAGTTTGCATGTTCTCCCCGTGACTGCGCGGGTGTGCTCCGGTTTTCTCCCACAGTCCAAAGATGTGCAGGTCAGGTGAATTGGCCATGCTAAATTGCCCGTAGTGTTAGGTAAGGGGTAGATGTAGATGTAGATGTAGGGGTATGGGTGGGTGACGCTTCGGCGGGGCGGTGTGGACTTGTTGGGCCGAAGGGCCTGTTTCCACACTGTAAGTAATCTCATCTAAAAAAAAGTACCTGTGCCATAGCTTGGAAAGTTAACTAGTTTTTTTTATTCTTTTTTTTTCAACAGTCTCTTTGGGAATATAGACTAGTGGGAATGGAGGTGAGGGCAGTTGAATGTTCCTCCTGCAGAATGTGGGAGGTAAGTGTCACCACCAGCGTCCCTGCTGACTACATCTGCTGGAAGTGCGCCTGAATGCAGCTCCTTGAAAACCGCGTTAGGGAACTGGAGCTGGTTCTGGATGAACTTCGGATCATTCGGGTTGCAGAGGGGGTTATTGAGAGGTGTTACTGGCAGGTAGTCACTCCTAAGGTACAAGTAAAAGGCAAAAGGGTTACAGTCAGGGGACGGAAAGGGAACCGGCAGGCAGTGCAGGGATCCCCTGTGGCTATTCACCTCAACAATAAATGTACCGTTTTGGATACTATGGGGGGACTTACCAGGGAAAGCAGTAGGGTAGAGTGATCTGGCACAGCGTCTGTCCCTGCTGCTTAGAAGGGAAAGGGGAAGAGGAGCAGAACAGTAGTCATTGGGGACTCCATAGTTAGGGGTACAGATAGGAGGGTCTGGGGGGACGAGAGAGCCTCACGGTTGTTGTGTTGCCTCCCAGGTGCCAGAGTTCGAGATGTCACTGATCGTGTTTTTGGGATCCTTAAGGGGGAGAGGGAGCAGCCCCAAGTCTTGGTCCACATAGGCACCAATGACATAGGTAGGAAGAGAGATGGGGATTAAAGGCAGAAATTTAGGGAGCTAGCATGGAAGCTTAGAGCTAGGACGAACAGAATTGTTCGCTCTTGTTTCTTGCCAGTGCCAAGTGCGAGTGAGGCAAGGAACAGGGAGAGAGAGAAGGTGAACACGTGGCTGCAGGAATGGTGCAGGAGGGAGGGTTTTGGATTCTTAGATAATTGGGGCTCTTTCTGGGGTCGGTGGGACCTCTACAAGCAGGATGGGCTTCATCTGAAATAGAGGGGTACCAATCTCCTGGGGGGAGGGGGGGAGTGGAATTCGCTAAGGCTATTGGGGTGGGTATAAACTAATCCAGCAGGGGGGTGGGAACCAAAATTGTCGTTCAAGTATGGAAAGGGTTGAGAGTAGGCAGGTCTAAAATCAAGTTTCAGAGACCCAAGATGGCACCGGCAAGCAAGAAGTTGGTTTGAAGTGTGTCTACTTCAAGCCAGGAGCATCCGGAATAAGGGGTGTGAACGTGTAGCATGGGTTGGTACCTGGGACTTCAATATTGTGGCCATTTTGCAGACATGGTTAGAGCAGTGACAGGAATACTTGTTGCAGGTTCCAGGATTTAGATGTTTCAGTAAGAACAGAGAAGATGGTAAAAGAGGGGGAGGTGTTACATTTTTTGTCAAGGACAGTATTGCAGTTGCAGAAAGGATGTTTGAGGACTCGTAAACTGAGTTGGTATGGGCTGAAGTTAGAAACAGGAAAGGAGAGGTCACCCCTTTGGGAGTTTTATATAGGCCTCCGAATAGTTCCAGATATGTAGAGGAAAGCATAGCAAAGATGATTCTCGATAGGAGTGACAGAGAGAGGGTAGCTGTAATGGGGAACTTCAAATTTTGAATTATTGAACGGAAACACTATAGTGTTTTGTCAGATTTTGTCCAGTGTGTGCAGGAGGTCTTCCTGACACAGTATATAGACAGGCCAACAAGGGGCGAAGCCACATTAGTTTTGATACTGGGTAATGAGCCTGGTCAGGTGTTAGACTTGGAAGTAGGTGAGCACTTTGGTGATAGCAATCACAATTCTGTTACGTTTACTTTAGTGATAGAAAGGGATAGGTATATACCACTGGGTAAGAGTTACAGCTGGGGGAAAGGCAATTACGATGCCATTAGGCAAGATTTAGGAAGCATATGATGGGGAAGGAAACTGCTGGGGATGGGCACATTAGAAATGTGGAGCTTATTCAATGAAAAGCTACTGTGTGTCCTTGATATGTATGTATCTGTCAGACAGGGAGGAAGCTGTAGAGTGTGGGAGCGGTGGTTTACGAATGAATTGGAATCTCTGGTCAAGAGGAAGACGGTGACTTATGTTAGGATGGGATGTGAAGGCTCAGTTAGGGTACTTGAGGGTTACAAGGTAGCCAGGAAAGACCTAAAGAGAGAGCTTTGGAATGCTTTGCCTGCAACAGTAGTAGATTCGCCACCTTTAAGCACATTTAAGTCGTCATTGTACAAGCATATGGACTTAAATGGAATAGTGTAAGTTAGATAGGCTTCAGATTGGTATGACAGGTTGGCGCAACATCGAGGGCCGAAGGGCCTGTACTGCGCTGTAGTGTTCTATGTTCTATGTTCTCGTATCTCCTCCGACTCCTGGCGCAAGTTGCCTCCACTATCCTGATGAGCCCTACCCTCACTAACGCCATCATCTTGTTCCTCACAAAAGTATAGAACATCTTAAGTTTTACTTTAATCATACTCACCAAGTCTTTTTCATGCCCACTGCTCGCTCTCCTGAGATTATTCTTCACTTCCTTCCTGACTACCTTGTAACCCTCTAGAGCCTTGTCTGATCCTTGCCTACTTAACCCTAAGTCATTTTCCTCCTTCCTCTTGAGATATTCTACATCCATTGATACAACGGAGATATGGAGCTGCAAATGGATTGGAGATGCACATTCCGTCACTTCCAGCATGGGCTGCAGGTTTCCCCTCGCTGGGCAGTGATCTAACACAGTGTTACTGAACAATGCACTGGGGCAGTGTACGCAGCTCTACATGGTGGGAGGGTAACTCCTCTTGGTTTACAGATCCATGCCCTGGGGTGGCATACACTGATCTACATGCTGGGAGGGTAAATTCTCCTGGTTTACATAACAATTCACTGCTGTTCAATGCATAGCTCCCAGTGCGAGAGAGGCAGTTCATGGACTGGCGTGGTCTGGACAAATTGCTGGGTTGTATTGAGCAGTACACTAGCCTGGTCTGATCACTGCTACATGCTGCACAGATATATCACCTGGATTATGGTGTCTGATTCTGTGATGTGGATTTCAGCTGATTTGTCACCACATTTACTTTATATTCTTATTTTTGTTATTGGACCTGAGATAGTACTACTCATCTGGTTAATCCCATTTGTCTGAGAAGAGCCACGTTTACTGAACTTGTCGAACAAGTCATCATCCAATTATAACATGAATATCCGTCCTTCTGTACCTTAACCTGGCCGTTGGTGCTCATATACCTGGAACACGGGGGAAATCATTATGAAGCTCAGAAACAATGTGCAAAACGTATGGCTCGTGGTCTTCTGTACGTCCCGGCTGTGGGTCCCATTTGGATCCCTAGTGTATCGAGAGCTGGCATTGCGAAGCTCAGAAACAATGAGATGGTATGTGTCAGACTGCTGTTCACTTCCCGGTGTGTTCCATGTGGTGCTCCATAGACAGCGGTGTGTGTGCTGGGCTGTTGTTCACTTCCAGGTGTGTTCCATGTGGTAGTCCATAGACAGGGAGGTGAGTGCTGGGCTGTTGTTCATTGCATGGTGTGCCCTATGTGGTGATCCATGGACAGGAGTTATGTGTTTGACTATTGCTCACTTCCCGGTGTATCTCATGTACTGCTCCATGGGCGGGCGGGGGATGTGTTTGGCTGCTGATCACTTCCCAGTGTGCCCCATGTGGTGATCCATGGACAGGGAGGTGTGTGATTGGATGGTTTTCACTTCCCGGTGTGCCCCATGTGGTGATCCGTCACAGGGAGGTTGTGTGTGCTGGGCTATTGTTCACTTCCTGGAGTGTCCCATGTGGTGATCTATGGAGAGGGATGTATGTGTGTGCTGGGCTAGTGTTCACTTCCTGGTGTGTCCCATGTGGTTATCTATGGAGATGCATGTGTGTGTGCTGGGCTAGTGTTCACTTCCCGGTGTGTCCCATGTGATGATCCATGGACAGGGAGGTGTGTGTGCTGGACAAGTGTTCACTTCCCGGTGTGCCACGTTTGGTGAACCATGAACAGTGGTGTGTGTGTTTGGCTGGTGTTCACTTCCCGGTGTGCCCCATGTTGTGATCCATGAAGAGGGGTGTGTGTGTGTTGGGCTATTGTTCACTTCCCGGTGTGTCCCATATGGTGATCATGGACAGCGGTGTGTTTGTGTGCTGGGCTGCCGCTCACTTCCTGGTGTGCCCCATGTGGTGATCCATGGACAGGGATGTCTGTGCTGTGTTATTGTTCACTTCCCGGTCTGCCCCATGTGGTGATCCATGGACAGGCGTGTCTGTGCTGTGTTATTGTTCACTTCCCGGTGTGTCCCATGTGGTGAGCCATGGACAGGGGTGTGTGTGTCCTGGGCTATTGTTCACTTCCCGGTGTGCCCCATGTGGTGATCCATGGACAGTGGTGTATGTGTGCTGGGCTGTTATTCACTTCCCAGTGTGCCCCATGTGGTGATCCATGGACAGGTGTGTGTGTGTCCTGGGCTATTGTTCCCTTCCCAGTGTGCCCTATGTGGTGATCCATGGACAGGGTTTCCGGCAGCTTTAGACACGCCTTTGAACCTTGGACTGTGCGTGTCCACGGAACACCTGTGCTTGTCCCTCTCAGATGATTTTGTCGTCAGTAACACGAGGAAATCTCTCGAGTATAATTGTAAAAGAGCAGGCATATAACTTGTAGCTGAGGGGCTTCTGACTGATTCGTGTTAATGAAAAGTTAGTGGATGGTTTGCCAGAGGTCGTGCTCAGACATTTAGGGACACCTGAGGATTTGGTGACCCAACTCTGGATGGACCATAGGGACTGTAATTACAACACCTGCATCTGTAAGGTGAACAATAAGTGGAGCAGAGCCTGCACAGAGAGGAAGATCTGAAACCAGGGAGTGAGTGTCCTTGGGGAAAGGGATCTGCTGTATCCACACCGGGTTTTCCAGGAACAGCTTCCCAAGTTACATTTAACTCAGGAGCAGAGTGTGTGCGGACACTGATTGAACAAGGAGCTGGTCACAGAGCAGTGTCACCTCCTTCAACACGATCTGCAGCTTCACACCAGGGGTTGGATGGTCCTGCCAGTGGCTGTTAGGGTCACTGTTTCACTCAGCTTCTATGATCCCGAACTTTCCAGGCAGGAGTGGGTGACAGATCCATCATCTCCCAGTATGCCGACGTCAACATCACCATTTGGAGACGGAGGATATATATGGTGGTTGTGAGCAGTGGGGTCCCTGGGAACATCAGGAAGATGGAGAAACACTTCCTGTGTCTGATCGGGTCAGAATGAACCCTCCAGTACACACTGCATCACTAGGTCCTGTAGTATTTTTTCGTATCAGTAACATACTACCTACTATTCTTCCTAAAGAACATGACAGATTATATATTATCTTTAATCCCTTTTGCTAAACTTTTATCCATTGACTTCACCTGTCCATATCCAATTACAGACTCTCCACCTTCCCTTGATAATTTAGTTTCCTGTTTATCTTAGTTTAATCGGCATACATAGTTACAGTACATTTGTTCCACTCCTCTTGATCATTGATTCAGATTGGAAAGAGCTGTGGACCCAGCACTGGTCACTGTGTGACTCCACTGGTGACGTTCTGTCAAACTGACTAAGGTTGATTTATCCGGAGTGCCTGCTTCCCGTCTGATAACCAGTCCTCCTCCATTTATATGTAACAAATTCGAAGTGCTGAATAAGAACGAGGAGTATCAGTTCGGCAATCCAGCCCCCTAGGCCTCTTCCGACATTGAATACAATCGTCGCTGATGTCATTGCGGCTTCAGTTCCGCGTTCCTGTCCGATCTCCAGATTCCTTCATTTCCTCAATATCCCAGCACCTACTGCACTCTGGGGAGGTGAATTACACTGATTCCCAACCCTGTGACAGAAGTATGTTCTCCTCACCCCTGCTTCACTTCTCCCCCACCTCATCCTAAAACTATGGTTTTAGGATCGGTCGAGATTGTCCCACATGAGGAAATATCAACTTCACATCTACATTGTCAATCACCTTTAACATCGTCCAGACCTCCGACATCTCCTCTCATTTTTCTATACTCCAGGCAGTATTATCCTGAACTGCTCAATCTCTCTTCAAAGGATAAACTCCACATCTCTGGAGTAAATTGAGTAAACTACTTTCTGAACTGCCTCCATGGCAAATACACCCCTCCTACAGTCAGGACACCAAGACTGCACACTGTACTCAGTTGGGATCTCACACCTCCCTCCCTTTATAATCCATTGTTTTAGAAATAAATGCCAAAGTTGCACTTGCCTTTCACATTATTTGCTGTACCTACATCGGAATATTCTGTCGAATGGACGCGGACAACCAGATCCCTCTGTACCTAATCATTTAGAAGTCTCTCTCCATTTGGATAATAATTTGCCTTTCTGCTACACTAATCCAAATGGATACACTCATACTTTTCGTTGTTCAGTTTCTTCTGTCAAATGTTGCCCCAACCTATCCATATACATTTTCTAACTTCTTACATCTTCATTGCAATTTCTCACCTGAGTTAGTGTCATCTGTTCATTGGTTATAACATGTTCTATCCTCTCAACTACTTAAGACTATCGATTGTAAATAATTGGGGCATGGGGACCAAGACATATAGTTTCCTAATAGTTGAATTTTGCCAACTGAAAATTACCCCTATTTTTCCATCTCACTGCAGTTTGTAGCTGTACTAAGCCTGTACCAAGTTGATAAATTACTTTTACCCATAAACGATCTTATTCTGCAGATTTATCATTTGTGCAGAGCTATTCAATGCCTTATGGAAGTCCAAATATTTCATCTCTCGGATCCCCATGATCGAAATCATGTTGATTCTGATGGATTGTGTTTTGACTTTGCAAATGTCTTGTCATTAATTCCTGAATAATGGACTTTACCAATATTTCTTAAATTCGAACAGTTTTCTCACTACTATATTCCATCGTGAAGGTGATAATTCTAAATTCTTACTGCTCTATAATCTCTTTGTTTGCTCCAATCCTGTGTAATTGGCACATGGCGTGAAATGACCTGCTCTGATTGCTCTGTAAGAGGTCTGAGTCGCTGAATGGACTCATTCTCTTCCTTGTGCACAAGGTCGGTGGGCTGATGTCTTTCTGGTGTTCCACATCACACTCTCGATGGTCTGCCTTTCCTCCTCCTGTTGATGCGTAAGAGTTGTGAGGGATTATGCAACCTTCCTGTTGCTGTGCCACAGCTTGAGGGGCAGAAAACACCTTATCATATTCCTCCATCACAGGCTGGAGATACTGAATGGTCTCTCCTGCATCCCGGATATAGGACTGAGGGAATGATTGGCCTTCTTCTGTTCCCATACACGAGACACGTGAGGTAAACTTCTTTCTCCTTTCCTATAAGAAATCTTATAGGTTGCATCCTTCTCCAATTCCCGTGCAACAGTCTCGATGGGATTGAATAACCTCCTGGTATCCCAGTGCACCAATCTCCAGTCCCTCTTCCAGTTCCTATGTTACGGACTTGAGGAGGCTGAATAGACTGATCCTATTGCTGCATAACAGGATACTGGTGTGCATGGCCTACTCTGGGCCCAGTGTTATCGACTCGAGGAGCTAACTGGCCTCCTCCCGTAACTGTATATCAGGCTCCAGGGACTGAATAGCCTCTTCCTGTGCTGTTGTAACAGGGTCAATGTCCTTTGAGGCACAACCTCCTAATAAATGACAGAAGACGCTGAACGAGAGAGTGCCTGTACTCTGAAGCACTCTCGTCTCCATATCTGACTTACAGAGATGAACTATGAATATAGTCTTTTTTCTGTATCAAGTCCTGAAGCTAAAAGTAACAAAAGAAGTCCCTCCCGGATACCTCATATTCCTGGCTCAGCTGCTCAAAATTCATCATGACCTCCCTGTCAAAAAAATCTCCCAAACAGGAAACTCATCTGGACTCCCAGAGCCTAAAGCCGGAATCCATAAATCCCACTGGAATCCTACCAATCCTACAATGGGAGTGAAAGCCGAAGTTTTTGTTTTGTAAAGTGCCCTCAACTTGTCCCATCATTCTCCATGCTTTCACTGTGTTAGGGACAATCGGTTTCTGCAATTCTCCATAACAGTCCTCATCTTGTCCATGAACAACAGATTAATGAGGGGACAATTTGCCTAGAAGGCCTCGATGTCCAGCTAAAAGGACCATGGGTCCTTACAAGTCCAATCAGCCACATCAGAAAGCAAGGAACTTGGTCGGTATTTCTTAAACTATGGAAAATCTACACGCCCCCATTCACTGTGGAAGCTGCAATTTGTCCAGGTTAATAGGAGGCCATCTGTGACGCCAGATGACAGATCAAAGCCAACTGTTAATCCTCTGTAGCGCCTGCCTAGGCAGCGTCAAAGGGAGAATTGGCATGGGGTATCATAAACAAGGAAGGACATTCATTTTAACCTGAGCTAACCCAAACAGAATATGTCTTATATTCTGTCTTATATTCTCTAGCAACTGCACGAAGTTAGCTTTATATAATTAGTCGAAGGCTTGGATGATAACAATACCTAAACCTCCTTGTGACCATCTGGAAGGGAATCAGATTCCATCCCAAGGTCGGATACTCCAATAAGACCCCCAACAGGGATGGCCTCCGATCTCATAAAATTGATTTTATACCCTGAGAAAGATCCAAATAAATTAATCATTCGTATTAAACAGGACACAGATACCATTGGGTTAGTTAGAAAGAGAGGAACGCCATTTGATCTTATTCCTTCCTGGTCCTACCTCCTTGCCAGTGATATTGGCGTCCCCCTCTACCCGCCCCCCCCCCCCCCCGGATGCCACCAGCTCAATCATTAATGTCAATGATAACAGTGAAAGGGGGCAACTTTGTTGGATGCCACTGTCAATACTAAAATTGTCAGACCTTATACCATGAGTGAAATCCGCTGCTTTCAGGTCACTATATAACACTGCCACCCACCTGGTGAAGACCACTCCAAGACCAAACCATTCAAGGACATAAAAGATGCACATCTACACCATCCAGACAAGTGCTTTCTCTGCATCCAGGGAGACTACCGAAACTGGAATCGAACCTTGCTGGCAGGCTGGAACCATATTTGCCACTGTTCTAATATTATCAGAGGACCTACGGCCCCTAATAAAAATGGTCCTCTTTCACAATGGACCTTCAAAGCCAGCATTTTCGACAAAATTTTGAAGTCCACGTTTAATAATGAAATAGGCACATACAAAGTGCAATCCTCTGGGACTTTCCCTCTCTTGAGAATAAGATGAATATTTCCTTTTCTCAAAGAGGATGGGAGGCAGTCCTGACTGTACAAATAATTGTACATTTCCAACACTGGCCCAGCCAGTATGTCTATAAACTCCTTCTAAAGCTCACTCTGAAAGTCCATCTGGGCCGGGGTCTTTACCACTCTGGAGCTGCCACATTGTCTCCTGTATCTCTCTGATTATGAGAGGGACATTCTAAATAGACGCCTGCTCTGAACTTACACCTGGGAGGTCCAAGGTCTTATTAAAGGACTCCATCGTCGCCAATCTGTCCTCCCAGCCCGCTGAATGGAACAACCCAGAGTAGAGCTTCCTGAACGCTGCATTAATCGTTTTGCGATCGTGGGTGATAATAGCAGCAATCTTCTTTCTGGCCAAGTACGCCTCATATCTACCTGGTTATCACCATGCTCGAATACCTTCTGTTTCACAAAGGAAATCTCTCTCTTTGCTCTCTGGGTGAGTGCAGCATTCAGAGCAGTCCGGAGGGCTGTAATCTGCTGCAATTCAGTTATAGACAGTCTGACAAAATATGATGTCTCAGCTCTCTTCAGCCGAGTGTCAAGCATACGCTACTGTTCTCCCTCCTGCCGCTTCTGAGTCACCAAGTAAGAAATAATCAAATCCCTTGTATTGGCTTTGGCAGTCTCCCAGAGCACCGTCGGATTACTGGTCGTGAACCAAGTTCATGTACCAAAACAAATTAAATTCCGCCAAAAAATACTCAATGAATTTGCGATCCTTCAGGAGGAAAGGATCACGTGCCAGTGCCGTGGGCCTGTCCCATCACCACCATCCTTGATCTCCATGTACACTGCCACATGATCCGAAATGGTTCCCAATTCTAAAGGACAGCATTTAATTTAAAAAGACCAATGAGGCAAACAACATGCCAATCCTAGTGAATCATTTATGTGGGTTAGAAAAAAAGGTGAAGCCCCTATCTTCAGGGTGAAGACATCTCACACATTCACCAACCCAGCTACCTGTTCAGGTCCACCAGCTGCCTGGGTGGCGGGGAAAAACCTCCCATACCCCTCGAGCTCCTATCCACCTCGGGGTCCATACGTCAGTTAAATTCTCCCCTTAATTATACGACGTGTCCCACGGCTCAAGGAGTTTCCAGCACCTGTTGTTCTCTATCGTGCTGGAGTTGCAGAAGGACGGGACAGGGATACTGGTCCGATCCGGTCCTGCACATTGCGACCCGGTGGGCCTGCTCGACGCTCACCCAGTCTGCCCTGACTTCCAGTTTCAAAACTTGTGTGAGCCATTGTTCCAAGAGCTGACGAGCTGGCTTTCTTGTTCCCATTCCGACAGCCTGACCAAGCTGATGTTCTTCTGACAGTTCCAATTTTCGAGGTCCTCGACCTTCTCTACTAAGGCCTGGACCTACCATTCTAGGGCTTCGACCCGAACAACTGAGGATTCCGCCATGGTTTCCTAAGCCGCATTCCACTCTTCCACCTCCACGACATGTGGCCCGGGATGCTGGATCTCCTGGTCATGCTTCTGCAGCTTGGCTGAGATCAATTCCAGCATGGTTCAGGTCTCCTCCATTGCTGAATAACCAGGGTAAAATTAGGATCCATTTCGAAACCAAGGGGGTAATCAGTATGTGAAACTGGGGATCATTGATAGACTGGAACACGAGAGCTTCACATCTGTTTTAGTTGAGATAAGGAAGATGCAGGTACAGAATTCAAGATGATGGACTGGGAAGCTCTCGAACAGTCTGATATAAGATGCAAGTTGGGATTGATGGTTTGGATAATGTAAAGTCCAGATGAGTTGTATCGCAGGATGCTGTTGGAGACAGGAGAGGAAATGCCCTGACCTCAATGTTTTGGTCGAATCTGACCACACAAGGGAGATGCTAGAGGACTGGAGAACAGCTATGTGGTCCCAAGTTACTGGAAAGGTGGTAGAGATAGACCAGTGTCTCATGGTGTACCACAGCGAGCAGTGCAGGGTATCAAATTATTGGTGGTATTCATAAATGATGTAAATGTGAATGTGGAGGGGGTGGTGGGGGTGGGGGCTAAGCATAATAAGTAATTTTGTGTTTGACACAAAGATTGGCCAGGTGGTTGGCAGTGAGGAGGAAGGCCTTATGTTACAGGAAAATACAGGTGGAATGGTCAGATGGTCAGATCAATGACAGATGGAATGGAACTCTGATAAATATGAGGTGATGCACTTTGTAAGAAGTAACCAGACAGGGAAGAATTCAATGAATAGCAGAACACTAGGGACGTCAGAGGGTGTTTCTCCACACATCCGTGAACGTGACTGGACAGTATAATAGCCAGTTAAGAAATCACACGGGACTGTAGGCATAGTGTTTATTTATCGAGGCGACAAATTATGAGTTAAACATGCCTTTGGTTGGGCCATAGATAGAATACTGTGGGCAGTTCTGGCAGTCACATTACAGGAAGGGTTTTGGTTTCTCAGTAACACCAGAAATTATTGAGGTCTTCACAGAGTTGGAAGCTTCAGTGGAAGACTCCTGGCTGCAACTTTCTCTAAATTTTCACTTGATTTGTTTTCCCTCCTCGATTGGAGAACTGCATCTGAGAACCTGTGTCTGATCTTTCCTTTTTGCCAAGTACATGTATCAGAACACTTAATTATTAATAGAGTTGAGGCCAACGCCTTCAAATATTTTTGAGGAGCTCTGCTGTCGTCCATTACACGTGACTCCTTCACTTCCTGTATAATTGGTCGGAGGCACTAAGTAGGCTATCTCTACACTTCTCCAATAATTTCATTGAGCTGAAAGACTTCCTCATATTCCTGTGAAGCTAGCGTGAGGAGCTGAATAATCTCCTCATTTTATCTGTGGAAATGTGCAGTGTCCAGCAGCGCTGTTGCATGAATGTTACCGATACTTCCAACAGCACACGCCTAAATGTTGTCCAGGTCTTGCTGCACATGGACACAGACTAGTTCAGGAGCTGAAGGGGGACATTTTTTCCTGAATATTGTGTGATCTTGTGTGAACACTCCCACTTCTAATCTTATGGTGGGGGCAAGACAGTTATAAAGCAGCTGAAGATGTTTGTGCTGAGGAAGCTACCTTGAGGAACGTTTGCAGATTTGTCCAGGACTGCATGGATTTTTGTACCCAAACCACAATCATTGTGCGTTATGCTTTCAATCACTCTAACCAGGGAAGTTTACAACTCATTCGCATTAAGTGCAATCCTGGTCAGACTCCTTGAGACCGTCCTTAGTTAAATGATGCCTTGATGTCAGGGCCGGTCATTCTTCCCTGAGCCTTTGTGTTCACGTCTTTTGCTCATATCTATAGGTCACAGTGTGAGGGCAGGGAGTGCTTTTTGACCAGTCAGAGTTGAGGGCTCAGACACGAATTGGACACGAAATAGGATATTAGACCTTATGAGCTTTTTGTGGGAGAAGATGTGCTTGTGGTTTGGGGGGGGGTGGGGGGGTGGGTGGCCCGTTGATGAATGACATATCCCTGTTTGTGGCCTCCTCACGTTCTATTATTGGAAAGTAGAGGCTGTTATTTTCCTGGAAGCTCTGTTATTGAATGCTGTCAGACTGTCTGGACCATCTATGGGTGAGGAATGGGGGCTGTATTCACAGTGAAACTGGATCTACAACTTGACCAACAAACGAAACACAGGTTGCAGAAAGGGGAAGCTCAGTTAGGAGTTATGAGGACCCTTTTTCATAGCCCTGCCTGGGTTTTCCTACTACATTTTAAAACCAGACCAAACTCGGTTTGACAGTTTTGAGGGGCTGAATGGTCACCTCTGTTTCTGAGAAAGGAGTAAATAGCCTCTACTTGCTCCTGTCTAGCAGGTTTGACGGGCTGAATGGAACACAGAAGCATGGCACTGAGGAGCAGGAGTGGGTCATTGGACACTTTGAGCCTTCTCTACCAGTGACTAAGATTGTGGCTGATCAAGTTGTGGTCTCAGCTCCACTTTCCTGTCTGTGTGCTATTATCCAAGAATCACTTCTCTGTCCAATATTTAACTTACTCAGCATTGACTAAATATAAACAAAGAGACATCTCAAACTTGTGGTGAAGAGAATTCCCACATGAAATGCCTGTTTGGAATTTCTGCTCATCCCTCTGATAGAGTCATAAAGCATGTAAATGTGTAAGTGCTGACCAGATATCCCATTATGATCGAGTCTGATTTGAGAGTATTTTGCTCATATTCATCTAAGCCTCCTTGTTCAGGTACCCATCAAGATGCCAGTCTCCACCACTTCCTCTGGGAGATAATTCCATATTGACACCTCCCTCTGTATGAAAGCATTGTATCTAAGTTCCCTCTAAATTACTTCCCCTCGTGCCTTAAAACAGGCCTCCAGTCTGAAAAGCAATCCTGTACCAACCTCTGTCTCCTCCCTTCAATCTAATTTTGTATTCAATTGGCTTGGGTGCGCTGGTTCTCATGTGACCTAATCTTAGTAACTTGCCTAATATGCAGAATCTTGTCAAACAACTTGTTCCAATCTGTATGGAGAACATCTACAACACTGCCTTCATCAATCTGCTTTGTCAGCTCTTTAACAAACTCAGTCAAATTCGTACAACGCGATTTCTCCTGCAAAAAGCCATGGTGACTATCCCCAATCAATCCTTGCCTTTGAAAATGCATGCAATTGGCTATCCCTCAGATTCCCCTCCAACAACTCACCCACCACTGATGTCAGGCTCACTGGTCCAGAGTTCCCTGGGTTGTTGCGTAACTGTTTTATTTTCTACTGCCACTACTCCACTGGTCACAGCAAATTATCAGTGTAACCATTTTGATGATATGGCCAATGTTATCGGTCTCACATTGGATCAGGGTCATCGTCAGAAGAGGTCAGGTTGATTTCCTTCATTTGTTAAAACAACAAATTCATGACGCAAACAAAGTTCCTCAAACTATGATGGCAAGGTGAATGTGAAACAGAATAGAAATTTTTAAAAAAATGTACATTCACGTTTCCATTTCTGAAAATACAGAGGAGCACAAATATACAGACACACACACAGATACATACACAGACAAGCACACTCAGACACACACACAGACATGCATACACAGACACACTCAAACACACAAAAACACAGTCACACACACAGACACATGCACATACAAGTATGCGCACAAACACAGACAAATGCATGTACCGTAGACCATAAATAATTAGAGCAGAATAAAAGCCCATTGGCCCATATTGTCTACTGAGTTATTGATCATGGCTGACATGCTTTTCAAGCCAATTCTCCTGCCTTCTCACAACAAGCCTTGATCCCATCATTAAGCATAACTTATCTAGTTATATCCTAAAGATGCTAATGTGTCTGTGTGTCCGTGTGGGTCTGTGTGCATGTGTTGTCTCTGTGTGTGTCCCAGTGTCCTGCCCTGTGCTCCATGTTGGAGGGTATGGTTTTAGCAGTTTTGAGGCACGTCTTTGTAACTTGCTCTGTGCCTATCATTGAACGCCTGTGTTAATCATTCTCTGCTGCTCATGTGCTCAGTAACATGAGGAATCCTCACAACTGTTAGTGATTCAGACCAGGCTTCTCACTTGCATTTCACTGACATTTGACTTAACTCTAATTTTTGTATATTCGTTGAAGTGCTGGGGATGGTTTCCGGGACTCTATGTTTTAAACTGCTGCGGAAATTCAGGAAGCCCAGAGGCTTTGGTGACCCAACTCTGGATGAAACACGGTGACTCTAGTTATGGTATCTGGATCTGCAACATGACCAACAAATGGAGCAGAGACTGCAGAGAGGGGAATCTCTGTAAAGTGGAATGAGTGAATTGCAATCAGATCAGTCATGGTTTTGAAGAATGTTGGAGCAGGATTGAATGGCTCGCTCATGCAACTTTTTCAGATTTTTCTGTTAGTAACAAGCCGATTTCCCTTTTCTACCAGTGTCCCAGACTAGTGGGTAGTGAGTCACCTCCTCATGTTCCTGGCGAACAGAAATCTGGGGCCTCACTAGCCTCCATGTTTTGCTGTATCCCAGTCGAGAGCAGTTGAGTGACTGCCTCCTGTTCCTGTGTCCCAGTATTGAGCAGTTGAGTGACTACCTCCTGTTTTCCTGTGTCCAAATCTCAAACAGTTGGAAGACTGTCTCCTGTCCCTATGTCCCAGAATCGAGCATTTGAGTGATTACCTCCTGTTTCTCCCTGGTCCTGAGTAGCAGTTTGAATGCTCTGAATGATGTCACTAGCTTAAGAAAGGACTTGATAACAGGGAATTTCAAACTTGGAGCAGCATTAGACAAAGGGATCTGGAAACTTCTCCACCAAACATTTTATGCAGCCCGTCTGTTATTTTACTCCTGCCTCATTTTATAAAGAGGGTGAAACATATGCAACAGTGTAGTGTTCTGACAATACTCCCACATACAGGGAAGACAGATTAAAAAGAGTAAAAGATTTATAGTCTCTCCCTCAGCAACCCTCATCCATTCCATCCAAACCGAGGCTGCATAAATCTTTAAACTGTATATTGTCATGAATTAGTACAGTAAATGTCACACTTTAACACTACAGTCACTGACTACAGCCCTGTACCTTTCACCAAGATCTTCTTCAGAAAGTGGGCGAACTGACTGACCACATGATGCCGATGCGGAATTCCAGTTCTCTCCAAGATATTCCCCTCCTGGTTTGAAATTAATTTCCTCCTAAATGTAGACTACAAATCCCACGTTCAGGCTCAGTTTCAAGGCTTGCAGAACGGATTACATTCCTGCCTTAGCTGAGTACACGAGGGTACATTTGGCAGACAGAGGGATCCTGAGGCTGGGATTTACTGTTCAGCTGGTGCCAGAGACGGACTCCCATAACAGTGAACGGGAGCTCGCTTTATAAAGAAAGGGGCCCAATTCACTAATTGTGTTGCAGCGAAATTGCGTTTAATAAATACACCTTTACTGGATAACTGCCTGTATATTAAATAGAGGATCAAAATTGATGGAACAAAGTGAATAACCTAGTTACTACTTTATATGTTTCGATGTTTAAACATACTAAAGGATATGAACACTGTGTGGGGAAAACTGAATTGAGGAGATTTTCACCATGAACTAGAATGGAGGAGGCTCAGTGTGTTGAATGACCTACTCCACTCCCGATGTTTCTGTGCAGTCGGTGGGAAAGCTGTGTAAATCCTGCCACCTGCTCTTAGATGTTAGGAAGGAAATCTCTGCAGGGTCAACACGGTAGTGATTCCCGTTCCAGTACTGAGGCTGGTGCCGGGTGATCTGTACAGTCTTTTTCCTTTAAGACCCCGTAACAGTTTGATACAATAGAGTGTCTTGCTTGGCCGTTTCCGAGACCATTGAAGAGTGTTTCACATATCTGTGTGTCTTTACCCAAAGAGTGGTGGGGGCATGGAATGCTCTGCCTGTGGGAGTGGCAGAGTCAGAATCATTGGTGACCTTTAAGCGGCAATTGGATAGGTACATGGATGGGTGTTAAAGCTAGGACAAATGTTCGGCACAACATCATGGGCCGAAGGGCCTGTTCTGTGCTGTATTGTTTTATGTTCTATGTTCTATGGAGTCACGTTTAGGCCAGACCAGGAAAGCACGGGAGATTCACTTCCTGAAAGTACATTGAGGAACGAAATTGGCATTTACAATCGACATTGGCTTCAAGGTCACTGTTAATGACTCCAAGTTTTACAACTCGATATTTCATTAATTATAACGTCCACAAGCTGCCACAGCATTAGCCTGATCTGGATTAGTAATCCAGTGACTTTTCCACAACAGGACCATCTCCACATGGGATCATATCTGAAACCACACAGAGATGGTTATTTCTGTGCTGCTTGACAGCTCTGTCATAAAGAACTCCCACCAAGTGACTATCGCGACGGAACTCAGGGCGTCGTAAATAGTTAGACTGTAGTTATTCCCTTGTTATGGGATTGGACATAGCTGAGTAAATTTCCACATTGCCAGCGTGATGTCAGAGTTGGATCTGGAATGAAACAGCTTCCACAGGGAGACAGCTTGTTGTGCAGCACAAGTATTCAGTCCCATTGCAGGAATGGGATCAGGGCCCATTGCCTTTGTTGTATTTACTGTGTTCAGGTGTTTCTTCATGTCACATACAGAAAATCAGATCGATTAAAGACTGGCATTTGTGATTCTGCGGGCAGCATGGCGAGGGTGAGGTGGATTATATACTCAACACTTCTGGCTGAGGACGGTGCAGATAATACAACCATGTCTTTTACACTGATGGACAGGGCTGTCCTGTTATTTAGGATGGTGATATTTATGGAGTCCTCTCCTCCAGTGAGTTGTTTAATAGTCCATCGACATTTATGTCTGGATGTGGCAGCACTGCAGAACCTCGATCTGATGTGTTAGTCTTGGGATCATTTCGCCCTCTGTATCAGATGTTAGTCCTGCTGTTTTGAATGTAACCAGTCAGGTGCGGTAGATTTAATGGATTGTCATCAGGTTTAGGTACACATGGTTCCGACCTTATCATGTTCACCCGCACTCATCGCTGAACCATAGATCAGCTTGATAGTAATGGTAGGCTGAGGGATTATCCTGGCGAAAATGTAACGAATTGCAGTTGAATACAATTCTGCTGCTGCTGTGATTCTACCGCACCACATTAATGCCCACTTTAGGCTCCAAGATGTTCAATTCATTTCTACTGACTATCCCCCAGTTCATACCAAGACCCATTCATCCATCAGCCATGTACTCAGTGACTTAAACTGGTTTCTGATGTGGTAACACTTCCATTTTCCTATTCTCATTCTACTCTCCCTGGTGTCACGTGTCCAATTTGTTATTTTACTCAAACCCCTTCACATACACATCTGAATCTTTTCCATTCTCCCAATGCCATCTCCTGTGTTTGATGTGAATGCGTTCCCCTCTGTTTCTCTCCCTGACAAAGATTAAGAGCTCTGCAGTGTCAGAGATGCCAGCCTTATGTAGTTTCAGATCAAGAAATTTGGGCACCTTGCATTATTGGTCACTTCCAATTGCACGGCATTCCATGTTAGGCAAGGCGTTTGTGGAAATTGTTCAAAAACAGAAATTGCTGACGAAACTCAGCAGGTCTGGCAGCATCTCGTGCAGTGAAAGCAGAGTTAATCTTTCAGTGCCAGTGAACTTTCGACAAAGCTCCCATTTTCTCCAGCAATTTTTGCATTTTCATTTCCAGTATACATAGTAATTTGTTTAATTGAAAATTTGTTCTGAGCCTATTCATTTCTAAAGATACTCAACAGGTCTGGTGTCAGCTGCAGAGACAGAGAAACAGAGTTAGCGTTTCAAGTCCAGTATGACACTTCTTCAGAACTGAGAAGGATTGGAAAATGAGCTTAATAATCCATTGACAGATGTGGGGAGTGGGTTGACGGGTAAAAGAGGGTGTGGCAAGAACGAGAAGATCATGTGAAATAGTCTCATAATTAAAATGTGAATGTGGAAAAGGGGTTCTCTCTATTGAGTGAACGAGAAAGAAGATACAACCACACAAGGTCATAGGGAGGCCAGGAGGGAGAATGTACGGAAACTGCAGAACAGTTATAATGGGGTCAGACTGTGCAGTTGTGAAATTGTACATTAACTCCGACAGGATGTAACATACGAAAGTGTAAAGTGAGTTGTTACTCGAGCTTGGGTTGTGCTTCCTTGGAACATTGCAGCAGCCCAGGGCCGAAATGTTAGCATGAGAGCAAGGTAGGTTATTGAAATGGGAAGCAATGAGATGGTGAATGTTATTTCCATAGAAAGAGTGGGAGTGTTCCTCAAAGCAATCTCTGTTTGGTCTCACTAATATAGAGAGACTGCATTGTGAGCAGCAATGATAGGAGACCAGATTGAAAGTTTACAAGTGAAATGCTGCTTCACCTGGAAGGTATGTTTTGTTCCTTGGACAGTGAGGAGGGAAGATGTGAATAAGCAGGTGTTGCAGCTTCTGCAATTGCATGGGAATGTGCCATCGGGGAGTGGGGAAGTGTTCGGGGTAATGGAGGGGACAGAGAGGGAATGGTTCCTGCGAAATACTGACAGTGGGCTGGAGGGGAAGATGTGTCTGATGGTACTGTCCTGTTGGAGATAGTGGAAATGGCGTAAGATGATTATGTGAATGTGGGTTCTAATGCAGGAAGAAGTATGGACAAGGAGGAATCTATCATTGTTCTGGGATAGAGGGGACAGATTGAGGGAAACACCGTGGGGGATGGGACAGTGACAGATGAAGGGCCTGTCCACCAGAGTTAGGGGATTTCTGGTTTGAAGGAAAATGAGGTCACATTAGATGCTGCTCACAGGAATGTGGCATCATCAAACAGAAATGGAGAAACTTGGAGAATGGAGTCAGCCTCCACTGATCATGTGTTCAGCCACATGCAGAAGTTCCTCCTGAATGATTGAAAAGAACCAGGCATCTAAATTGAGGATTTCTGCCTCACATCTGATCTGAAGCGGAATGTGAAAATAGACCCAAACGAAGGTCAGTGAGTATACATGAGCAGACATTCAAGCAGATATCCCAAACCGCTCAGTAATTATTGTTTCTGTTCAAAACAAAGAACTCGGTAAGCAATGAACCACCCATGGTTGACAAAAGCTCTCAAGGATACTATTGATGAGCATTAGTGGAGGTCCAGATTTATAATGTTTATTTCAGGGACCATAACCTGACGTTATGCATGACTTTCAGCGGTGGTTCCTGATTTACTCTCCAGAAAACACTGCCATTGCTGCTCCATCCTCTTTCCTGTCCGTCTCCCCTGCCTGATTCCAGGATCTTAGTCTCAAACTACAGAGTACATTCTCTCACATTATGGTCCCCAACCCACTTCACCTGAAACTCTTTGATCAAGTCTACCTACTCTGCTGTAGCATCAAGCTGCGTTTTGTAATGTCACTTTCCTCTGGTCTCAGTATGGCTCGGCCTCTCCATTCGTGCTGCTTTACACCTCCCACTCACATCTCACTCAGGAAAGTTTCCTTCTTGGCGTAAACCTTATTGAAAACATCTCTCCCCCTTTGCACTGAATTCACACTGTGATCCAAATTTCAAAAAGTATACTCAGCCTTCATCTCACTCTGCTAAAGGTCGACGCTGACCGTGTGGTCCAAGAATTCCCCTTCTTTTCTGGTTCAGGCCAGAGATGCGCTTTCAATGTAGAGATAATCACACGATTTGGACAAAGCAATTCACGTGATTTACCTCTTATTGGTACTCGTAAGAGTTTCATGCTGCCTTCGTATTGTAACATGGAGAAAAACAAATCACAGTATGATGCTTGGGCTGAGTGTTCTTTACCTGTCATTTGAATACTGTTTCAAATTTGCAGTGCTTATCTTTAAATGCTTGTTCGTGAAACTGGTGTCAGATAGCGCGTAGGAGGTTGAGGGATGACAATGTAGAAGTTTATAAAATCATGAGAGGTATGAATAGAGTGACCAGCCAAGGTCTTATTTTTTCCACGGGATGGGGGAGTTCAACCATAGAAGGCATAGGTTAAAGGTGAAAGAGGGAAGATTTGAAACGGACGAGGGGTCAATGCTTTCACACAGAGGGTGATGTGTGTATATGGAATGAGCAGTCAGAGGAAGAGTGGGAGGTGTAAGTACAGCTACAACATTTAATAGTCATTAGGACAAACATACGAATGGGAAAAACGTACAGGCGTAATGACAAAATGCAATCAGATGGGACTAGTTTACTTTGGAAAACCTGGTAAGCATGGACAAGTTGGACCAAAGGGTCTGTTTGTGTGCGATATGACTGTATCAATCTAGAAAGCGAGGAAAAGGGGAGGAAAGACATGATGTACTAAATTGGTAAGAAATACATAAACAAGTAGATTGAGCTTTGCTGAGCATATAAAAAAAGTTCAAGATGACCTGAGGTAGAAATTAAAACAGGAAAGTATATTGCGCATAATTGGAGGGTGTGACTGAATAATTGGCTACAGAGAGCAGAGAGATAATTTACACCCATGTTTTACATCTTCCCTCACAGGGGAAGGTACAGTAAGTGTCTCAATGATGTAAACCAAATGGTAATAGGAGGGAAGTTCTTGAACCGTCTCTAACAAAAGGAACAAGGATTTTTCTAACAGATAAGAGGAAGAGTAGACAGGCCAGCAGTAAATCACATCTGTTTTTAAAAGAAGTGGTCACAGTATTGGGGTCATGGCGCCCTCTCTACAAGATGTTAGTTCTGCTGTTTGTTAATGTAAGCAGTAATTGTAGTAGCTTGAATGGATTGTCTTCAGGTTTAGGTACACACAGTTCTGACCGTGGCATGTTCACCTGCACTCATCACTGAGGCGGAGATCGGCTTTATGGTAATAGTAGACTGGGAGATTATATTGTGGTTGACTATAATTCTACTACTGCTGCTGCTACTACAGCTGCTATGATTTACAGCATCACATGAATGCCCAGTTTGAGCTGCAATATCTGCAATACAATTCTGCTGCCTGTCCTCAATTCGGACGGGGACCCAATCACCCTTCTCCCCTGTCCACAGCGCCCTATCCTGGTTTCTGATGTGGGAAGGCTACCACATTTATTAGGTTCTCATCCTGTTAGGGTATCTTCATGATGCCATGCCTCCAATTTGTTGCATTCCTCAAACGCTTTTAACGTTTTCACCTGAATATTTTCTCCTCCAGTAATGCCATCTTCTCTTTAAAGCGAATGTGTTTCCCTCTATTTCTCTCCATGACCATGGATAAGAGCTCTGTAGTGTCGGTAATGACAGCCTTATGTCGTTCAGAACAAATGAATGTGTATACCTTGCATTATCATTCACTTCCCGGTGTATAGCGCTCCATGTTGGACAGGGCGTATGAGCAGCTTTGACACACATGTTTGAAACTTATTCAAAAACAGCAATTGCTGAAGACACTGACAAGTCTCACAGCATCTGTGGAGTGAAAGCGAGGTAATCTTTCGGATTCTGTGACTGTTCCTCAAAGCACCCATTGAGCTATATTGAAAATGTATTCTGTAACTTTTCATTTCCGAAGGAACTCGTGGGTCTGGCACCATCTGCAGAGACAGAAAAACAATGTTAGTGTTACAAGTCCAGTGTAAATCTTCTTCAGACGTGTAAAGGATTGGAAAGTGAGCGCTTTAGTATCTTGGCAGAAGTGGGAAAGAGTGTTTGGAGGCCCAGTGTGAAAGACAAATTGGCTTGAAATTGTGGTGACAGAGACACAGGTATATAATGCGTGTAAATTAATGTGTAAATATTAGAAATTGATTTTCTCTGTTGAATGGAACATAAATAAGACACGAACTTAGGGACCCCAGGAGGGAGTGTGTACGGAAAATGGAGAACAGCCATAGTGGGTTCAGGCTGTGAATTTATGGAATTGAATATTAACTCCTACAGACTGTAACGTACCAAAGTGTAAAGTGAGCTGTTACTTGAGCTTGGGTTGCACTTCCTGTCAGTTATCTTTGATCCCCTTGTCAATCAAGAACTTATCTGAGTCTGTTTTAAGTATACTAAATAGAACATAGAACATAGAATAGTACAGCACAGAACAAGCCATTTGGGCCACGATGGTGTCCTGAGATTTAATCCTAATGTAAAATGTAATAATTTAACCTACGCACCCCTCAACTCACTGCTATCCACGTGCATGTCTAGCAGTCGCATAAATGTCCCCAATGACTCTGCTTCCACCAACAGAGCTGGCAATGCATTCCATGCATTCACAACTCTCTGCATCAAGAATCTACCTCTGACGTCTCCCTTTTACCTTCCTCCTAATATCTTCAAACTATGACTTCTCATACTAGTCAATCCTACCCTGGGGAAAAGTCTCTGGGTATTGACTCTCTGTATTCCTCTCATTATTTTGTACACCTCGATCAGATCTCCTCTCTCCTCTTTTTCTCCAGAGAGAAAGGTCCAAGCTTGCTCAACCTTTCTTCATAAAGCAAGCCCTCCAGTCCAGGCAGCATCCTGGTAAACTTTCTTTGCAACCTCTCCAAAGCCTCTGTATCTTTCCTATAGTATGGGGTTCACAAGTGGACATAATATTCCAAGCGTGGTCTCACCAGGGACTTGTACAGCTGCAGCAAAACCGCACTGCTCTTAAACTCTATCCCCCTGTTAATCAAAGCCAAAACACCATATGCTTTCTTGAAACCCTATCCACTTGGGTGGCAACTTTGAGGGATCTATGCACTTGCGCACCCAGATCCCTCTGTTCCTCCACACTGCCAAGAATCCCGTATTTAATGCTATATTCAGGATTCGAATTTGACCTTCCAAATTGCATCACTTCGCATTTACCCAGGTTGAACTCCATCTGCCATTTCTCATCCCAGCTCTGCATCCTGTCTATGTCGCGCTGCAGCCTACACAAGCCCTCAATACTATTGACGACACCTCTAACCTTTGTGTCATCAGCAAATTTACTAACCCACCCCATAACCTCTTCATCTAAGTCATTTATAAAAACTAAAAAGAGCAGAGGCCCAAGGACATAGCCCCTATCAACACTGTCCTCCAATTGAATTGGACCCGGTTTTCTGGTGCTGTGAGGCAGCAGTGTCAACCACTGCACCGCCGCGCTACCCCTAAAGATTTTTAAACATTCAAAACCCTGGAACATCAAGCAACCATCCCTGCCCCCGTGAAATCTACGTCTCGGTTATGGCCACGACATTGTAGCCCCAAGTACTGATCCATGCTCGAAGCTTGTCACTCTTATTTGAGACATTCCTTGCATTAAAGCAGACGCACTTTACCTGATCCCTTTGTTTCATCGCGTGAGAAATCTTCCTGAGAGGTTCAATATACCCTGTCACTGTCCCGTCGGCAACTAACCCCCTCTCAGACATGTAGTCTGATTTCTACACCCCTACCAAACTAGTTCAAACCGGCCAGAATCACACGAGCAAACATCCCAAACAGGTCATTTGTGCCCCTCCAGTTCAGGTGCAACGCGTCCTTCATGTACAGGTTCCACCTTACCCAGAAGGTATCCTGATGGTCTAGGTATCTGTAGCCCTCCCTCCTGCACCAGCCTCGCAACCACGTGTAAATCGGCATTCGCTGAGTGTTAATCTTCTCACTAGCTCGTGGCACTGGTAGCAAACCAGAGATCACTACTCTACTCGTCTTGCTCTTCAGCTTCCAAACTAACTCTCTGTAGTCACTTTTCAGATCCTCAGTCCCTTTCCTGGCTATACCGTTGGTGCTAAATGATCTGGTTTCCACAGCCTTCTGTGGTAAGGAATTCCACAATGTCACCACTCTCTGGTTAAAGACGTTTAATCTTATCTTCATTCTAATGGATTTTCCCTTTGCTCTAAGCTTGTGTCCTCCTGCCAGCGCAAACGGCTTCCCAATTTTGTCTGTATCCAGGTCATTCTGTTTCCTGTAAGTTTCAGTTGGATCCCCCCTCATCCTTCTAATCTCCATCGAGTATAAACCCAGAGCTCTCCAACGTTCCTCATGTGTTAAGCTTTTCATTTCTGGTGAACCTTCTCTTGACACACACCAAGGCTAATACATCCTTCCTTAGGTATGAGGCACAAAATACTGGAATTGTGGTCTGACCAGAGCCTTAGAAAGCCTCAGAATCCCCACCAGTATATCCTACTCCTCTCAAGATGAATGACAACATTGTATCTGCCTTCTTAACTGACTCAACCTGCAAGTTTATCTAAGGCGAATCCTGGGCTTGGAATCCAAGTCCCTTTGTGACTCAGATTTCTGATCTTTTTTCCCATTTAGTAAATAGTCCATGCCTGTATTCTTCATATCAAAGTGCATTACCTCACACTTTCCCACATTGTATTCCATCTGCTACTCCTTTTCCCACTCTCCTAAACTGTCGAAATCTTTCTGCAGGCTCCCTGTCTCCTCAATATTACATGCCCCTCCACCTATCTTTGCATCATCTGCAAACGTAGCCAGAATGCCTTCTGCCCCGCCACTCAGATCATTAACCTATAAGAGTGAAATGTTGTGGTCCCAATATTGGCTCTTGTGGAACACTGGTAGTCACTGGCTACCGTCCTGAGAGGGACAATTTTATCCTCACTATGCATCCATCAGAGAGCTAACCTTTTATCCATGCTAGTACCTGGTCTCTGACACCATGGGTCCTTATCTTACTCTGCAGCCTCCTGTGTGGTACCATATCAGAGGCCTTCTGGAAGTTCAGATAGGTATCTCTCTCTGGTCCAACCCATCATTAACTTCTCAAAGAATTCTCATAATCATGAGAGCAATGTAGGTTATTGAAATGGGGTGCAATCAGAAGGCCAGGGTCATTGCTACAGACAGAGAGGAGATATTCCTCAAAACAGTTTCTCTTTGGCTCACTAGTGTAAAGGAGACTGCATTGTGAGCAGCAATAACAGGAAACTGGATTGAAAGTGTACACGTGAAATGCTGCTTTACCTGGAAGGTGTGTTTAGGGCCTTGGACAGTGAGGAGGGAAGAGGTGAATGGGCAAATGTTGCAGCTGCTGCATTTACATGGGAAGGTGCCATGGGGGTTTTGGGAAGTGTTCGGGGTGATGGAGGGTGCCACAGAAGGAGTGGTCCCTGTGAAATACTGACAGTGGACGGGAGGGGAAAATGTGTTTGATGGTACTGTCCTACTGGAGGTGGTGGAAGCAGCGGAGGATGATTCAGCGAATGTAGATTCTAGTGCAGTAGGAAGTGAGGACAAGGGAGATCTATCATTGTTCTGCGAAGGAGGGGACGGAGTGAGGGCAGAAGTGATGGAGACGGGACAGGCACAGCCGAAAGCTCAGTACATCAGTGTGAAGGGATTTCTCGTTTGAGTGAAAAGGATGACATGTATGAACCTTCCCAAAGGAATGCCGCATCATATTACAGAAATGACAGAGGCAGGGAAACTGGGAGAATGGAGACACCCTCAGCTGATCATGTTTTCAGCCACATAATAGGTTCCCCCTCAATGATTGAAAAGAGCCAGGCATTTCAAATGCAGATATATGTCATATATCTGGTCAAACACGGAGTGTGAAAACAGACATAGGTGAAGGTCAGCAGATATGTGTGTGTGTGTGGGGGGGTGGGGGGAGGAAGATTTAAGCAGGTACTGCTTAATAACGCTCAGTAACGATTGACTCCTATCAAAAAGAAGATGATATGAAGATGTGAAGATGAACTACCCATGATGTAAAAAGACAGTAAAGTATGCGAATCAATCACAAAGAAGAATGCAGATTGGGGCGCTCTGGCGTCGGCCACAGTTGGGAAGTTTACTTTTGGAACCAGAAGCAGATTGTATAAAACAAAATAGAATGAAAAATATTCCAAAACTGGCAAGAAATATGAAAAGAAACTAACCGCAAGAGTTTTCCCATATCAAATAAAAAAACGTTTATGATGTATGTGTAACACTTGGAAGAAAGGCAGTAAAGAATATGTGGGACACTGGGAGCTTGTGACTGGGGAACTGGTTTCAGGGAACAGGCAGAGAATTTAAAACAGTATTTTACATCGTTCCTCACAGGGGAAGGCACAAAGAGTTTCAATATTATAAACAAAATTGTAGTCAGATGAAAGTTTTGCATTGTCTCTAACAAAACGTACAAGGCCTTTCTCAAACAGAAAAGACCAAGGGTAAACAGCTCACCAGCAATTCATAGCTTGCTTTAATAGAAGTGGTTACAGAGTGACTGGTGACACTGTGTGAAATACTCCATAACTCTCAAGATTACAGAATTGTTCCAGTGAAACTGGCTATAACTCCAGAGTGGCGCCTGTCTTCAAGAAGAGAGTGAGTCTTCAAGTGTCTAAGTGCTCTCTTTGTCTGAATAGCGGAGCATATTTAAGAGGCTTAATGGCCTCATGAGGCATTTTCATCCTGAGTGATTCAAAAAAAGTAAAACTCTGCTCCTTCCTCTGATGGGTTACATACTGGGGGATGAACAGTTTGCTAAAGTTGAATTATTTTGAAAATTATCTGGAACATTGTACAAATGACATCATCCAGAGAATTATAGAAACTGCACTCATAAGAACATTTTATAACCATGTGGGGGTATTGGGTAGGTGAGAGAGAGAGAAAGAGATAGAGAGAGAAGGTGCTGCATTGCAGTGGTGAGAGTGTTGGAGCCTTATTCTGGGGAAGGCGCTAACAGATATACAGTGAGTGTGAGGGAGTAGAGAGAATATGGTGACCCTTGTCCTGACAGAGTGGGGAAGGATATTGATGCTTTTACTGTATTGCTGGACTTTTCTTCGGAGCGCAGGTACTGCACTGAGCTGAGTGGTGTTCTCAGATCATGCTCGATGAGTCTGGTGGTGCGGATCCCTCTGGGAAGAGAATGGTCCCGCTTTCTACCAGACCATTCACCCAGCCCTCCATGCCCCTGTCGACAAGCTGTGGTGTAATTTCCCTAACCTGCCATGCTCGGGGTAAACTGTGCAGGGCAGCTCCAAACTGAGAGAGTTCAATCGTGTGCCCATTGTCCTTTTAACGATGGCAGCAGTGCCCCACAGTGTCGGGCTGATATTGAATGAGAGGGACACCATGGGATACGGTGGGTAGTTAATGAAGTGAGTTCGATAAGATAACACCAGGAAAGTAGCTCTGCCTCGTGCAGACATTCCTTCTGTTGCACTCAATGAAAATGGCACTGAGACAAATTATTGTTCGATTTAGTCCAATGAGTCGAAGACTCTGCTGATCCGACTCCCAGTTACAAAGCTGCAGGACAAATGCTTATCTAAAACTCTCCATCATCTTAACTTACACCAATATCCTGCTCACCCATCATTCCTGGAAACAGTGACCTATTTGCAAGATGCTATCGAAATGTTTTCATTTCACAATTTTTAAACCTACCATCAGATCCTTCTCTGAAATTCTCTCTCAATCTCCGCCTTGCTTTAAACCAAGCTCCTCCCATTAGTTGGTATTAAAACTGATTCCCCCGCCATCTATCTTGGACCTGCAAGTTTCCCCACGCTGGGCAGTGATCTAACACAGTGTTACTGAGCAATGCAGTGATTGCTGTACACAGCTGAGTATACTGGGTAGGTAACTGCTCTAGATTAATAGGTAAATTCACTGCATAGCTCCCCATACTGCAAAGATATCCAGTCCATGTGTATAGAACAATGCCTTTGTGTGTCCTGCACAACGCCCTGTGCTGAAAAGATTATCTATCCAAGTTTATAGATCAGTGCACTGTTGGACCGATAAGTAGTGAACTGGAGAGTTCTAAACAGTGTTCGACCCTCGACGGATTGGTAAGCAGTGCACCAGCCTGGTCTACGCAGTGCTTCATGCTGAGCAGGTTTCTCATCTGGGCTTATACGTGTCCGGGCTGGATCTGAGAGATGGATTGAGTATCTGATATAATTCCTGACATGACTATCACTCCTCCAGCTTGGCCATTCCGCTGGTAAATGTGAGGTGATATTTTTCAGATAAAATTTACTTGGTCAAAACATTCAACATTAAGCAAAACGCAATTTATTCGAATACTGTCGATAAAAGACAGCAAAAGGAAGAGGAACTTCCAATAACTTAATTCTGTTAGAAAACTTAGCAGAATAAGAGTTTACTTAATAGCTATACAGTAACTGCTCCAATATGGTATCGTTCAATAAGCACACAAATGTCAAAAAACAAATGCAGGAAACAGATTGTCTCACATGCAGTTCCTCAATCCAGGAGGAAAGAACATCAAAAGACAGTTCCGAGAGAAATCACACAGAGAGTGTGTAGCACCCGGGAGAGATTTCCTGACTTCCAACTCTGCTGAGACCCCAGCAATAACTACCGAAAGGTAAAACTAAGAATCCTGGTTCTGTGAGAGTTTGACCATCACTCCACAGGACAAGGCCGTGGCTGCAAGAACACAAGGAATGGACTGTATCTACATCGTCTATGGCTCTGTAGGTGTCTCTCAAAAATGCCTAAACCCACCTAAGCGGTTAAATGCTGGACAGACAAAAGTCAAAGTTAACCATAAATAAATAAAACGAAAAGATGCAGCAGGCCTGGTGATCAGACACAGACGGCCTCGGGAGCCCAGCAATTCCTACACTGCCAAAACACAGTAGAATTGTCGAGCTTGTGAAGAGAAAGAATTATGTCGCTCCCTCACCTCTATGTTTACAACTGGAGATATGCCATGAGACCAATAATCAGTGATATCAAAATCCCACCCACACCAAATATTATTGTGATATATCAGAGTTGCCGTGAAATGGGTTAACTGGAGCTGTTTGTTCAGTGACTGTGATTAATATCAGTCTTCCTGGACCTAACTGGGTCACTGGAGGATTTCCCTCTTCCATAATTAGGGACGTCTTTCACCTTGTTATGCCATATTATTCGGCGCAGAGCAACCTCAACAAGATTGGGATCAGCAGCTACAGAGAAAGAGAGAAAAATCAGAATCTGAGAACATTATAATGGTCCAACAATGGATTTTAATGTGAGAACATTAGGCTGGAATGTTCCAACAATGGATCAGAATCTGAGAACATTAGACTGGAATTTACCAAAATGGATCAGAATCTGAGAACATTAGACTCGAATGTTCCAACAATGGATCAGAATCTGAGAACATTAGACTGGAATGTTCCAACAATGGATCAGAATCTGAGAACTTCAGACTTGAATGTTCCAACAATGGATCAGAATCTGAGAACATTAGACTGGAATGTTCCAACAATGGACAGGGCTTTATCCTGGGGTCTTTACTATCTTTCTCAGGATTGGGCATGGTTACAGTTGCGGATACAATCTGTACTTTACATTATTCAAGCTGGGTACTATCCCATCCTCGCTATTATTGGTGTTCCTGGTAAGTCTATCTCTGTCAATTCTATAAATGATGATGAATGTTATTGCTATTCTGGTTGATTATATTTAACAAATACATAAACTTTCAGTCACAAACGCCACTTCATTCTCATGCATTTCCAAAGTACTTACTCATAAACATCTGAGAAGGATCAAGACTGTTCGGAACCTTGAATCTCCATTTACCGTGAACTGTTTTATGTCTCCATATTCTCTCTGTCATCAAACCTGCTGACACCCCCTTCATAATATCCACAATTTCCAGCTCTGCCTGAGTTCTGTTGCTGACTTTGCCATCACCTACCCCTTCGTTAACGACAGATTTTTTGGCCTCAGTTCTCTTCTGACCTCCCTTCCAGTTACAAATAGTTTGACCACAAACTTGTTCTTGTCTATACAGTCACTTCACAACAGGGACTCTTAAACAGAGTAATAATATCACTGACTGTGTAATTCAGAGGCACGGGTTATGACTCTAAAAGCATTGTCTGAAATCCTACCACAGTCGATGACGAAATTTAAATTCCAATGACAAAAATTGGAATGAAACCTAATTTCACTCATGGCAACCATAAACCATCAGGATTTCTTTTCTTATTTTATTAATAAACTTTGGTAAAGAAACCTAACATGTTTGCCCTGTCTGAACTAAGTGTCACCTCAGATCCACAACAATATGGTTGCCTCCATATTGCCTTGACAAATGGCTGCGTGGTCAAGGGCAGTTGTGATGAACAACAAATGTTGCCCTTACCAGTGATGCTGGCATCCCGCGAAACAGCAGCATTAAAGGTGAAATAACCAAGGAAATGTGGATGCTGGCGATCTGAAATAAAATTCTCCACCGTCTGAAAGAATGTTGGAGAATCTAAGCAGGTATGGCAGTCTGTCGGAAGAAACACAAATAGCGTTTCGAGTTCAGTGAACCTATCAAAACTGAATGCAATTGAGAAATAATATTATTATATCAGGGATGGTTGGAAGGGTGAGTGGGAGGTTTGTGTTGAGTGGATGATGTCCAGCAAGAGAGAGAGAAAGAGAGAGAGAAAGAGTGCGTGTGTGTGTGAGAGAGAGAGAGAAAGGTAAAGCAAGAAAAAGGATTGCTGACGATGGACTAGAAGGAAAACAGAATGGGAAGTTATTCTAACATTTCCCCTTTTCACACATTCCTGAATATCATATTTATTATGGTATGCCCTTGCTTACCGTGAGTTATGTTCCCTCTATCTCGCGTCTCTGAGTGTGGTGATCAACTCCATCAGCAATACGTATAGTTGCTGAGATATAGAGAAACATAATGTTACATTGTCAACTACTTCTTTGGAGAGAGGAATTGTTACTGTACGACTGTGTTGAGATGTAAGAGCTTTCTCAGCCAGGAAGCGAATCTGATGAGACCGAGGCATTTTCAACACTGACTGAATGCACTGTGGGTGTGGGGAATTGACTTGCTGCTGTCATCTAGAAAGTCAGTGGAGGGTCTGTGGATGGTGTTCTCAGGATTGTGATGTCAGCTACTGGGTTCATTCAGGGAGCCCCGAGGGTCTGTGGACCCCACTCTGAATACTGCATTTGCAGTGTGTCTGGGTCCATGGTAAACAAATGGAGCTACGACTACAAACAAGGGAAGCTGTGTAAACTGGGAGGAGCAGGGCACTGTACTATACTCTCTGGGATTTCCAGGAACATTTGTCTAAGCTGCACCCATTCAGGTGTAAAGTGTAATACCAGCTTGTCTCAAAATTGAGGTTGTAACTGAGCTGTATCCCCTCCTTCATTGTAACCTGTAGTCTCATACCAGGGACAGGACTGTGCTGGCACTCATGATGAATTAAACTGGATTGATACTGGAACTTTGCAGGCAGCAGTGGGTCATATATCCACCATCTCTGAAGTGCAGTCCTCCAATATATTCACGAGCTGACTGAAACCATCTACCTGCTGAGAGGAATACATTGTTTCCATTTCCACAGAGGAAGGTACAGAAACTAATTTCCAGAAGTATTGGGGAAAAGAGTGACTGGTAAAAATGGGAAACTACAGGAAATCAGAATTAATGAAGAGTATGTTATTGAAAATCTAATTGAATTGAAGTTTCATAAGTTGCTGCATCTGATGAGCTCCATCCCAGAGTGATTGAGATCAGAACAGAGCTAATGAAAGAATTACTGATTATTCTTCAAAGCTAGTTAGATTCTGGAAAGGATCCTGCAGACTGGAAAGCAGCTATTGTAAACTTCATTGTTTAAAACAGGATGGAGAGGGAAAACAGAAAACTAAATAGCTTGATGTCAGCTGAGGGAAAACAACTATTGGAACCTTTTATAAGGAATGTGACAACTGGACACTTGGAGAATAATTATATAATTTGGTACATTCGGCCTAGATTCAGGAAAGGGAAATGATCTTTGATAAACCTGTTGATGGAGATTGTCCGTTGTGACATCGACAGTTGAGAACCAATGGGAGTGGAGTATTTGTATTTTTAGAAGACGTTTGACATGTTTGAATACAGGTGAGTGGGGAATGTTAGAGTCCATGGGTAGGTAGGGGTGGAATATATACCACATGGATTAAACATTGGGTAATGGGGATACGAGAAGAATATTGTTTTTCTCTGGACTGAAGGATTGATGGGTGGCAGAAGGATCAGTGTTTGGGCAATAGCTGTTCACAAGGTATAAAAATGATTCAGGTATGAACAACAAATATCATCATGTACATTTATATTTATTAAACAGTAGAGAGGTTGGCGAGTGCTTTTGTTGAAATGGACCTGGATGTCCTTGGTCATAAGATACTGACAGAATTCATACAGGGCAGGAAGTAAATGATATGTGCCTCTTCATGCAAAATGATTGAAATATCAAAGTTAGAATATCTTTCCCAATGATCGTGTTTTGTTGAGAAAGTATTTGGTGCTTTGTGTAAAGGTTTGGTCTGCTTTATAAACAATTATCACTTTGTCACTGAGAGAGTGTACGGGAGTTTGACCAGACTAAACACTGGCATGATGTTACCATGAGGAGAGAGCGCAGTAACTATGTGTTTAAGCTGTAGTGCTGTGAGAGAATAAGAAGTTGAGGCTTGAAGGGTATGGACAGAAACACATTATGTCCCAAATAGCTGAATGGGATGACAATGTCGTACTTTTCATTGGATGTTTGATTCATGACAGTTTATGTGCATCTGGAGAGCTCCCATGTCGATTGACAGGGAGGTACAGACTCTGAATGAACTCTGAACATTTTAATGCACAGTTACTGTGTGACACTGCATTGAATGTCACTTTGTACACAATCCTGTCAACAGCCAAAATACCTTCATTCTGAAACAGTTAGTTATTCCCTAACGGTTTCCCACCTCCACGGAGACCATGGGTCTGCCTTCTTGGAGGTGGAAGATAACTTGGAGAATGGCTAAAAATGTTGGCTTCATTCCGACTGCCAGAAACCCATGTTAAAGTAACACATATGTACCATGAGTAATTAAGCCATGGGGATCAATTTGGAGCAGTCTGTCTGTGCAGCCCCTGCTCCATTTGTTTGTGATGTTGGAGCATCTCTGACACTTTCCTGTTCCTGTGTTAGTGGCTTGTCAAGCTGAATAACCTCTTTCTGTTCCTTTGTAAGTGACTCCGGGTGTGAAATGGTTCTGTCTGTTCCCATGTATATGACATGTGGGAGAGAGTAGACTCCCTGACTTCCTGTGCAACAGGCAGGTGGGGCTGAATGGTCTATCCTTCTTCTTGCGCAGTATTTTTGATGGAATGAATGGCTTCCCCATATTCTTGTGAAACCAGATTGAGGTGCTGAATAAACTCCTCGTTTTACTGTGGAAATGTACCGTGCTGTGACATAAATGTTACCCAGACTTTAACAGTACGATCTTGAATGTTGTCCAGGTCTTGCAGCACATGGTCACAAACTGTTTCAAGAGTTGAAGAGGGACAACTTGTCCTGAAAACTTTGTAGACTTCAGTGAATGCCCTCTCTTCTGCTGGCACGGTGGCTCAGTAGCTTACACTGCTGATTCACAGCGCCAGGATCCCAGTTTCGATTCCAGCCGTGGGCAACTGTCTGTGTGGAGTTTCCGCGTTCCCCACTTGTCTGCATAAGTCTCCTCCGGGTGCTCCGGTTTCCTCCCATAGTCCGAAGATGTTCAGGCCAGGTGAATTAGCCATGCTAAATTGTCCATTATGTTAGGTGCATTAGTCAGACGGAAATGTGTCTGGGTGGGTTACTCTTCAGTGGGTTGTTGTGGACTGGTTGGGCCACAGTGCCTGTATCCACACTGTCGGGAATCCAATCTGCTCAGTTTGGACTCAGTGGGCTGAATAGCCTTCTTCCACACTGTCGGGATTATGTGATGACAAACTGGAGATGCCTGGGCTGAGGAAGCCACGCTGAGGATCTCCTGCAGATGTGTCCCACGGCTGAGATGATTGATGCCCACCAATGATTATCATCTTCCCTTGTGCAATGAATGACTCTAAAAAGGGGACAGGTCATAATTAATTCTAATTAAGTGCGACTTACCAGGACGAGATTTACCAGGATGTTGCCTGAACTGGAGGGCAGGTCTTATGAGGAAACCATGAGGAGCGAGGGCTTTTCTCACTGGAGGTGTACAAGATGATGAGAGTCATAGAGAGAGTGAATAGCCAGAAGCATTTTTCCAGGGCAGAAATATCTATGACTAGGTGGCATAATTTTAAGACAAATGGAGGAAGGTTGAGGGGAGATATCAGCGGTAGATTCTTTACACAGAGAGTGGTGGGTGAGTCGAATGCACTGCCAGCAGCGATAGTAGAGTCAAATACGTGAGGGAAACTTAAGAAACTCTTGGATAGGCACATGGAACAAAGTGAACGGAAGCATGTATATTAGTCTGATCTTAGGGTAGGATAAATGGCACAACGTCGAGTGATGAAGGTCCGAACTGTATGCATTCATGTAGAACTCTGAGCACAAAACTGCATGAATTCATGTAAACCACCGTTATCTCACTTTTTAGATTAGAATCAATGTAAACATCATGGCATAGGGAGAGAACACAGGGAGGCAACACTTTCACCATATTGTCTAGGCATCACCATTGTTAACAGTTAACCTGAGAATGCAACTTTAAAAAAAAGGTTTTGTAATTTACATATGAAGAAGAGACACTATCATGGTATTCTAACAGATGAAAGGCTTAACAATCAAATTTTCAATGTATAATTTCAGTTCCATCACACTGCAAATTTGTGCTATACATTCTGTGTTAGGATTGAGCCCTCCACTTTCACCTGATGAAGGGGCGACGCTGAGGAAGCTAGTGTGCTTCCAAAGAAACCTGTTGGACTATTACCTGGTGTTGTGTGATTTTTAACTGTGTATACTCCATTCCAACACCTGCATCTTCAAATCAGTACTTTTCTTTGTTCTGTGTTCTATGGAAGTGCTCAAGAAGACTTGGACATTGAGAAAGATTTGAGACTTGGAGCAGGTCAGATTGATCTTAGGTGAAGGGCAAGACAGGCTTAGGATGTGAATGACCTGCCTCTGTTTCTGATGTTCTCCCATTCTGTTATTGGAAAGTTAGTTGGCGTTATTTTCCTGGAAGGTCTTTTATGCAATGTTGCAATCAGCGAGACCAGCGGATTTTGTGAGCCATCGCTGGGTGAGATTTGGGGGCTGTATTCACAGTGAATCTGCGTCTACAACATGATCAACAAATGAAGCACAAGTTACCTGCTAGCAGGTTTGAGGGGTTGAATGGAATGCAGAAATATGGGATTGAGGAGCAGGAGTGGGTCATTAGAGAATTTGAGCCTTCTCCACCAGGCATGAAGAATGTGGCTGATCAGATTGTGGTCTCAGCCTCATTTTCCTGCCTGTGTCCCATTATCCATGAAACACTTCTCTCTCAAAACTTTAGCTAACTCAGCTGTGAATACTTGTAATCAGAGAGGCACCACAAACTTTTGGGGAAGAGAATTCCCATTCGAATGGCCCTTTATGAATTTTCCCTCATCCTGTTGTGAGAATAAGAGAGTCATACTGCGTGGAAACAGATCCTTTTGTCCAAATTGTCCAGGCCAATCAGGCATCTTAATCAGATCTCGTCCAACTTGTCAGCATTTGACCCACATCCCTCTTAACCATTTCTATTTATGTACCTATCCAGATACATTTTAAACGTGTAATTGTACCCACTTTCACCACTTCCTCTGACAGTACACCCACCAGCCTCTGTATGAAAATGTTTCCCCTCAGGTCCCCTCTAAGTCTTTGCCCTGTCACCTTCACACTATGCCTTCTTGTTCTGGATGCACCTACACTGGGAAAAAGATCTTGCCCATTCAGACCATCCATGCCCCTCAGGACTTGTTAAACCTCTGTCATGTGACCATTCAGTCTCTGATAGGCCAGGGGAAAAAGCCCCAACCTGTTCATCATCTCCCTGTAGCTCAAACCCTCAGGTTCCAGAAAATCCTTGTAAATCTTTTCTGCACCCTTTCAAACTTAACAACATCCATCCTTTAGCAGACTCAACTGATATGTACGCAGTATTCTTAAAGTGGCCTCACCTACGTCCTGTACAAGCGCAACACCCTACCCCTACTCCTATACTCAATGCTCTGGCCGATTAAGGCAAGCATGCCAACTACGTTCTTCACCACTCTACCGACCTAAACTCTACTTACAAGGAACTATGAATCTTCACCCGTAGTTCTATTTGTTCAGCAACATTCCCCAGGGCACTACCCTGCTTTAACTTACCAAAATGCAAAACCTCACAAATATCTAAATTAAACTCCATCTGCCAGTTCTTGGCTCATTGATGGTCAAGGATCCCGTTATATTCTGAGATCATCTTCTTTACTGTCCACTGCACCACTTTGGTGATGTTATCTGTAAACTTACTGACCATGCCTCCGATAATCTCATCAAAGTTGTTTATATCGGTGAAGAAGAGCAGTGAGCTCAGCACTGATTCTTTCAGCACGCCGCTGGCCACAGGTCTTCAGTCTGGAAAACAATCTATTACCTTCAATCCAATTTTGTATCCAATTGATTAGTTTTTCCAAAATTACATATAACCTAATTTTAGTAATCTGTCTACGATGGGGAACCTTATTATATGCCTTGCTGAAGTTTGTGTAAAAATTGTACACCACAGTGTCTTCTTCAATCCTCTTTGTCACCTCTTCATAATACTCAATCACATTAATTAGACATGATTTCCATCACACAAATCCATATTGACTATCCCTAATCAGTCCTTGTCTTTCTAAATAGATGTAAATCCTATCCCTCAGACTCTCCTCCAACGAACTCCTCGACACTAACGTTGGTTGATACTGATATAAAAAATAAATATTCCTATGTTGGTGATATGGCCAATGTTATAGTTCTCAGAGGTCAGTTCTCAGGGTCAGTGCTAGGAACAAATCAGGCAGATTTCTTTAATCTGCTAAAACAACACGTTTATGACCAAAACAAAGTTGCTCAAACTATGATGGAAAGAGGAATGTCGAGAGGATATTGCAAATATGTACATTGATATTTTTCTTTGAAAAATACTGAGAAATACATGCAGACACACACACTCTCTCTCTCTCTCTCTCTCTCACACACACACACACAAACAAACACATACACAGGCACACACACATACACACACACAGATGCACACGCACGGATACACACACGTATTGTTGATAACAAACTGAAATGCAAAATATCTGCAAAGTTAACTTGAAAGAGCATTGTCCAAATATGATTCAAACTCATGACCAAAGGAAAAATGATAGTTTGACTCAAATGCTGTTCTATTTGCAGTGTCATCAAGTCCGACAGCAGGGAGCGAGGCAGAGAGGCCCTTTGGTCCAAACTCGTCCATGCTGACCCAAATATCCAACCACACTACCTCATTTCCCAGCACTTGGCCCATAGCATTCTCGTCCTTTCCTGTCCATGTACTTGCCCAAATGCCGTTTAAATATCGTTAATATAAATGCTTCAACCACTTCCGTTGGCAGCTCATTCACTTTGTGTACCACTCTCTGTGCAAAACAGTTTCCATCAGTTTCCCTTATATTCATTCCCCTCTCACCTTAAACTGATGCCCTCTCCTCCTCAATTCCCCAACTCTAGGAAAAAAAGGCTGGATCCATTCACCCTAACTGTGTAAACTTCTATAAGATCCCTCTCAGTCTCCTATTCTCGAAAGAAAAAAGTCCTCGCTTGTCCAACCTCTCCCTATAATTCATACTGTTGAGTCCTGGGAACATTTTTATACATTCCGTCTGCACACATTCCAAACTAAAAACATCCTTCTGATCGCAATGTGACTAAAACTGAACACAACACTCCAAGTGCAGCCTCACCAACATCCTGTATAACTGCAACATAACTTCCCAACTGCTCTCCTCCATGTCCTGACCGATGCTTGCTCGTGTGGCAAAAGCCTACTTCACTACCATGTCTAACTATGACCCCACTTTCAGAGAATGGTGGACCTAAACTCCATGGTCCCTCTGCTCTGCTACACTCCTTAAGGTCCTACCAATCACCATGAAACTCCTACCTTGATCTAGCGTTTCCAAAATATTCCTCGGCCCACTTCTCCAGTTTGAACAAGCTCCTGGTGCAATTTCTGATATACGTCCTCACTGTCCACGATACCACCTATTTTAGTGTCATCTTCAAGTTTCCTAATCACGCCTTGTACATTCACAAGGATATCATTGATACAGATAACAAACAGCAATGGGCCCAGCAGTGACCCCTGAGGCACTTCATGTGTCACAGGCCTCCAGTCCAAGAGCATCCTTCCACTATTACCCTATGCTTACTACCATGAAGCCAACTGTGTGTCCAATTCGCCAGCTCCCTCTGGATTCCATGCGATTCGAACCTTCCAGACCATCCTATCAATGGTAACCTGGTCAAAGGCCTCCGTGAAAACCATACAGACTATGTCGGCTGCCCTGCCCTCATCAACATTCCTGGTCACTTCATCAATGAACTCAAACAAATTTGAGCGGCATGATCTCCCACTCACAAAGCCATGCAATATTTCCAGTCTAAAAATATCGATTAAAAATAATTATTAATAATAACAAACTAAATAATAAATAATAATAAGATGACATTTTCAGTGGAAAATAAATTATCCATGGTATGTGATACTGGAATGTGCATCATGGGTGAAGGGCAGAATAAATTTTGTCCCTGTGTCATTGAACTGTGTTGAAAAAAAAGGGTGGCACGGTGGTTCAGTGGCTAGTACTGGTGCCTCATAGTGCCATGGATCCAGGTTTGGTTCCAGCTTCGGGGTGACTATCTGTGTGGAGTTTGCACAATGTCACTGTGTTTGTGCCGGTTTCCTCTACGTGCTCCACTTTCCTTCTACAATCCAAAGATATATAGGTCAGGTGAATTTGCCATGTTAAGTTACCCATAGTGTTATGTGCATTCGTCAGGGGTAAATATAGAGTAGGAGAATGGGACTGGGTGTGTTAGTTTGGAGGATCGGTGTGGTCTTGTTGGGCCAAATGGCCTGTTTCCAAACTGTAGGGAATCTGTCAAAAAGACTATTTCTAATCAACCCTTATTTTTCCAAATGCATGTATATCTCATCCCTCAGAGTCTTCTCAAGTAACTGACGTACCACAGATTTAGATTTCCTCGTCTATTGATCCCAGATTTTTCTTTGCTTCCCTTCTTGAATAATGGCACCACATTTGCTACTCTCCAATATTCTGGAACCTAAACTGTAGCTAACGCTGATGCAAAAATATCAACCAGGGTCCCTGTAGTTTCCTCTGTAGCCTCTTGCAGTATTCTGGGATGCAACTGTTTACGACCAGGAGATTCATCCACCTTCATACATTCTAATGTATCCAACACGTCTTCTCCTGTGATATTGACTCACCCCAAGGTAACCTTACGACATTTGTTAACCTCCCAAGTCTTCATGTATTTCTCCACAGTAAAGGCAGAGGAGAAATATCCATTGAGAATCTCACAAATCTCCTACGGTTCTAGACGTGCATGACCACTTTGGATCTTGAGGGGTCATATTCTCATTTAGTTATTCCTTTTACTTTAATATACTTAATGAACCTCTTTGCATTCACCCTAATCTTCTCAGCCAAAGCTACCTTGTGCCCCCTTTTTGCCCTCCTGAGTTCCTTCTTCAGTAAACTCCTGTATCCCCTGTATACCTCCAGGTATTCCCTCGATCCCCAGCTGCATGGACCTGAGCCACGCCTCCTTTTTGCTGGTCAAAGCCCCAATATCTCCTCACATCCGACGTTCCCTCTTCCTACCAACCTTGCCTGTTACCCTCACAGGAACATATAGACCTTAAACTGTATACATTTTACTTTTAAAGGCCTCCCACTTGCAGGAGGTCACTTCGCCTGCAAACAAACTCCTCCAACCAACTCCTACAAGCTCCTGTCTAATTCCATCAAACTTCGCCTTGCCCCAAGTTTGAACTTGTACATGTGGAGCAGTTTTGTCCTTCTCCGTAACTATTTAAAAATTAATGCATCTGTGGTCACGGGTCCCAGAGTGCTCCCCCACTGTCACCTCAGTCACCTGTCCTGCCCTCGATCTTAGAGTAGGTCAAGTTTCGTCCCTTCCCGAGTTGCACCCTCTACTTCATGCGTGAGGAAACTATTCTGAACACACTTAATAAATTCACCCCATCTCAGTCCTTAATTCTCTGTCATCCCCAGTCTATGTTAGGAAAATTAAAATCTCCTACTAATGCAATCCTATTGGCCCTGCAAGTCTCCCCAGTCTGTCTACATATTTTTGTTCCCCTAAATCCTCGTTTACTATTTGGGGTCCTATAGTACAATCCAAATCCTATCACCATTCCCTTCTTATTTATTAGCTCCCCAGACAAATCCTCACAGGATGATCCATCAGTTATTTTATCTCTGTTTACTGCTGTGTTACTCACCTTAATCAAAAGTGAAACTCCCCGTCCCCTCTTTCCACCATCTCTGTCCCGTATCAAACACCTGTACCCTGGTACATTTACCTGTCAGAGCTGTCCCTCCCTTAGCCATGTTTCAGTAATGGCGAGAATATCCCAGTCCCATGCACCGATCCATGCCCTGAGTTCATCGGCCTTACCTGTCAGCCATCTTGCATTGTAACAGTTGCAATTTAATCCAACAGGCATTCCTTGCTCCCCGTCATTGTCTAGCCTGACCTGTCTCTTTATTTTACTGTTTCTGATTACTGTATCTCCTTCCAACCTCGCACTTCCCTCCCTGCTGTTGAGGATCCCACCACTCCCCAACCCCAGCCAATCTAGTTGAAACCCTCCCTTGCAGCAGTTGCAAACCTGCCTGCCAGGACATTGGTCCCCTTCCAGTTCAGGTACAACCCGTCCTTCCTGGACACGTTACCTTGCCCCACAAAAGATCCCAGTAATCCAAAAATCTCTGCCCTCTGTACCAATTCTTTAGCCACCCCTTTATCTGCCATATCCTCCTGTTCTTACCCTCACGGGCACGGAGAACTGGAAGTAAAGTGGATATTACCACTGACTTTTCTCCTTTTCCCTAGCTCTCTATAATTACTCTGCAGGATGTCATCACGATTTCTACCTGTGTCACTCTGTCCTTTGTACCAATGTGCACAATGACTTCTGGCTGCTTCCCCCCACCCCCACCCCCGGTGAGAACATTCTGCAGCAGCTCTGAGACATCCTGGACCCTGGCATGTGGGACGCTACACTCCATTCTGGATTCCCATTTGCTGCCACAGAGTCTCCTGTCTGTTCCCCTCACAATCGAGTCAGATAATTACTTCAGTAGTTATTCTACTTGCACAGACTTCTGACAATGGGAATTCTTCATGAAACAGTTGAATTTGGCTGAATTGTTTTGCTTCAGGCAGTGGGGAGATTCCAATGAATCCTCATCAGGAATCCTCCATTAGTGGGAAAGACGACTGGGCTTTTTTTCAATCCCAAACATTGCTGTGATGAGCGATAGAGAAACAGAAAGGGAGCAATAGAATGTTTCTCCACAGATAGGCTACATTTTCCATCTGTAAGTTAAATCAGTAACGTTATCAGTCCCACACTGAACTCCGTGAGCTCTTCTTGAACATTGTCTGAACGATATGACTCCATCACATTCTCGACTCCAGGTCAGTGCGTTATTGCCAAATCAATTCATTCACAATAAATGGTCATACTTGTTTTGAAGATGTATTAATATGTGCTTGCATAATGTAAAAATAAGCGTTTCATGTCTTCACAATATCTGTGTTAAAATGAATATTCTAAAACATATACAGTAATTGCTGGAAAAGTTCAACCTGTCTGTCAGCATGTAAGAAGAGAATTCAGAATTCAATTTTTCTGTCCAATGACTTTTCCTTTGGAACTGGCTTATTCTTAAAGTATTTCCCCAGTTTTATTCTTCCACACAAGAAGAAATATCCATCCGGTATTCACCAACTACACTCTTCTCAAGATCTTATATGGTCAATAAAACAACACTCATTCTCAGGCCGAACTGTTAATTCTTCATAACGTAATGCCTTCGGCCCAAGAATGCATAAAGAGAATCATCTTTCAAAAGCAATTTTGTTTTATTTTCAGTTTTGGCAGTTATAACTACACATAATACAACAGATGTAATCTCAGCAATGCCCTGTACTGATGCAGAAAACATCGCTAAGATCATACCCAAATACCCCTTGCACGAAACAGGATCACGACATTTACCTTCCAAATAATTTGCTATATCTTCAGGTTAATTTGATGTGATTCATGTACTAAGACACACAAATCCCTCTATACCATTGAGTTCTGCATTCTCCTTGCATTTAAATACATTTCTGCTGTTTCTTCTTACCCAAAACAGAAAATTTCCATCACATATATATTGCACAGTTTTTTTTTCTGCTGAACCTTTGCTCACAGCCATCCTCTGTCTGTATGCCATTGCTTGTTGCTTTGCCCTCCCCAGACATTGTCCCACAACAGACGATCTGCCCCTCCCTGTCTGTATCCCATTACAGACGTACTGCCTTCAGCCGTCTGTATCGCATTGCAGAGGCTCTGCCCTTCCCTGTCTGTGTCCCATTATAGATGTACTGCCCTCGGTCTGCCATCCTCTGTCTGTATCCCATTGCAGACAGTCTTCCCTCCCCCGTCTGCATCCCATTGCAGACTCTCTGCCCTCCCCCTGTCTGTATCCCATTGCAGATGCTCTGCTGCCCCCTGTCTGCATCCCACTGCAGACGCTCTTCCCTTCCTCGTCTGTGTCCGATTGCAGACGCGCAGCCCTCCCCTGTCTGTATCCCATTGCAGACGCTCTGCCGCCCCCTGTCTGCATCCCACTGCAGACTCTCTGCCCTCCCCCTGTCTGTATCCCATTGCAGACTCTCTGCCCTCCCCCTGTCTGTATCCCATTGCAGATGCTCTGCCGCCCCCTGTCTGCATCCCACTGCAGACGCGCAGCCCTCCCCTGTCTGTATCCCATTGCAGACGCTCTGCCGCCCCCTGTCTGCATCCCACTGCAGACGCGCAGCCCTTCCTCGTCTTGTCCCACTGCACACTCTCTGCCCTCCCCCTGTCTGTATCCCATTTCAGATTATCTGCCCTCCCCCTGTCTGTATCGCATTGCAGACGCTCTGCCTTCCCCCCGTCTGTATCCCATTGCAGATGCTCTGCCATCCTCCATCTGTATCTCACTGCAGACAGACTTCCATCCACTGTCTGTATCCCATTGCAGATGCTCTGCCGTCCCCTGTCTGCATCCCATTGCAGACGCTCTGCCCTCCTCCTGTCTGTATCCCATTGCAGACACTCTGTCTCCATTTGACATCTTATTGAATGACTATCCTGGTGCATGTGCAAACTGAGCTCCATCTCCTTCATCCGGTTCATTAGAATAGATTGTAATTTGTTGATGACCTCACACAGATCATATTTATTCTTTTTCAGGCTTAGATAAAAGCATTAATCAAAGCAATAAAACTAAAAATAATGTTTATTCCCTTCAGTAAAAATGTTAAAAAGACACCTTGAGTAAGTATAACACTGACTCAGAGTTTTCTTTCATAGCTAAAATGATCATTGGTCTTGCATTTATTCACATTGAAAACGTTCATGAAGCTATTGAACATTTGTCTGATGCGCTTCCAGATGAATTGCAACCGCTGCTGGACTGGTTCGAGGATAACTATGGAGGTAGAAGATTACGTAGAGGAAATGATTACGCTTTTTCCAGTTGGAATGTGGAATTTATATGAAAGAACTTTAAACAATGAGGACAAAACAGACAATAATGCAAAAGCTGCCCACAGGAGATGACAATGCGAACTTGATGTGGAACAGCTAGTTATTTGGAAATATATTGAGAGTTTACGAAAAGTTCAGAGAGGAAGGGACATTTACTATGAGCATCTGATAGCAGGGCACGATATTCCTTTGAAATTAAAGAAGCAGATGCTAGAATACAAACACTGGTAAGAAGATTTATTGAGAGAAATGATGTCGAGTATTTACGAGGATTTTACATAATTTTGAATGAACGTCATGTTTTAGATTTTTTGTAATGAACTTATATCATCTATTTTTTTCTTTTTAACATTTTTACTGAAGAGAATAAACATTATTTTTACTTTTAGTCTTTCATTAATGCTTTTAACTAAGCCTGAAAAGTGAGAGAGATGAGATTGGAACTCCCAGCAAGTTTAAATTGATAATTGCTCTTTCCTGAACATTGCTGCTTACTTGGTTGGTGGGACGTCGATGTTTCAGAATCTCCGCACGAGGTGTCCTGGTCCTCTCTGGCTCTTTCCAGGACCCTCCCCACATGTCGAGGTAGAGGGTGAGGGAACGAATATCGGGCACTCTAAAACCCGGCTTGGCCTTTTATGTCCTATTCCAGGATGTTTCTCCTGGAATGGGAGAAGAGGAGGGACGGAGTGAGGGTGGGAGTGGGTGTCCCTGCTGTTAATGCTGGTATAGGGGAAGGGTGAAGGGTGAGATGTCCGGAGGCAGTCTGACCACAGTGTTGTATCCATGCAGTGGTATTAATGTGCGGGGCTATTGCGTCAGTGACAGAAAAAAGTGGGGGAAGGAAGGTGCTGAATTCAACAGTGAGTGTCGTCGTGCTTGAGCTTTATTTGGAGATAGAGTGTGAGCCTTGTTCGGGGGTAGGGGTTATAACAGATATACAGTGAGTGCGAGGGAGCAGAAGAATATGGTGACACTTATCCTGGCAAAGTGGAGGGGAAAGATATTGATGCTTGTCCTGTATTGCTGACCAGTTCTTCAGATCATCTCAGCGTTGAGGTGAGTCTCCCTGAACGTCTTGTCCAAGTCTATCAGTAATAACGCCTCAGACCCTTTCCATCACTTCCCACAGAATCAGTTTGGGTGGATCTTGGTGAAGCAAACATTAGTGTATAATATATCAAAACCAAATCTGTCACGTAAATACTTTACAACATATGCTCTGGAAATTAGGTATGCAAGTATATGCAAGGGGGAGCAATGACACAGTGATATTATCGCTGGGGTCTTAACCGAAAGACCCAGGTAATATTCTGGGGACATGAATTCAAATCCTGACAAGGCAGATGGTGGAATTTGAATTCAATATGTATCTGGAATCAAGGGTTTATGATGACCAGGAATCCACTGTCGATTGTTGGAAAAACTCATCTGGTTCACTGATGTTCTTGAGGGAAGGATACTGCTGTCCTTACCTGGTGTGGCCTGCAAGTGACTCCAGACTCAAGACAACACTACTGACTGTTAACTGCCCTCTGGCATGGGCAATAAATGCTGGTTATCCAGGGACGCCCACCCCCTCATCCTGTGAATGAGTAACAAATAATCGTGTGTGCTGCAGTAAGAATAGATGGTCTCAAATTGCACTGAAACTGTGAAGAATAACTTCCGTAAGTGTGTATCAGGTAGGTTGAACAGTATGTTGTGAACCAAACTAGAGAGCACATTATTTCAGATTTGGTGTTGTGTTGTTAGGAGGACTAGTTAATAACCTTGCTCTGAAGCAGCTTTGGAGGAATAGTGACATCAATATGTTGCATTCTTACACAGCGTCTGAATACAATCTCGAATGTTTGAACATTCTGGTCACACATCATGGAAGCCCCGGAGGCTAGAGGGTCAAGTTCGCTCCAATGAATTGGGGAAGTATGATATAACATTCAATGGGAGAAGACAATTGTGAGAGTCATAGAGTCCGACATCACGGAGAAAGGCCCTTCAGCCCAAATTGGTCCATTCCGAACAAAATGTTCCTTCACATTAACCCCATTTCCCTGTCCTTGCCCCATATCCATCTTATTCTTTCCTATCCGTGTATTTGTCCAAATGCATTTTAAATTTTGTGAATGTACCTCCCTCAAACACTTCTGCTGGCAGCTCATTCCATATGTATACCATCCTGTGTGTAAAAGAAATTGCGCCTCAGCTTCCCTTTTACTGTTTCCTCATGGATCTTAAATTTCGCCCACTAGTCCGTAGGTTGCTCAATCCTGTGGAAAAAAAGACTGAGTGGATTCACTCTATCTATACTTCCCATGATCCTATACACTTCTATCAGATACCCCTCAGTCTCATACACTCTAAAGTAAAATCTCCTAGCTTGCCGAACCTCTCACTATATCTCAGACCATTGAGTCCGGGCAACATCCTTGTAAATTTCTTCTGCACTATTTCCAGTTTAATAACATTCTTCCGAAAGCAAACAACACTGATAATAACACGACCAGTATTGCCTCGCCAGCATCCTGTATAACTGCAACACAAGATTAGATTAGATTAGATTACTTACAGTGTGGAAACAGGCCCTTCGGCCCAACATGTCCACACCGCCCCGCCGAAGCGCGGCCCACCCATACCCCTACATCTATCCCTTACCTAACACTACGGGCAATTTAGCATGGCCAATTCACCTGACCTGCACATCTTTGGAGTGTGGGAGGAAACCGGAGCACCCGGAGGAAGCCCACGCAGACACGGGGAGAATGTGCAAACTCCACACAGAGAGTCGCCTGAGGCAGGAATTGAACCCGGGTCTCTGGCGCTGTGAGGCAGCAGTGCTAACCACTGTGCCACCGTGCCGCCCACTAACTCCCTAATTTCGATACTCATTACTCTGACTGATGAAGGCCAGTGTGCCAAATGCTTTTTTCACTGCCCGATCTCCCTGTGACTCCACGTTCAGAGAACCTTGAACCTGAATCCAAAGGTCCCTTTGTCTCAATACACTCCTTAAGACCCTGCCATTCACCATGAAACTCCTACCTTGATTTGACTTTCTAAAATGCAAGAACTGACACTTATCTGCAAATATATGTACAATACACATGCATAAAACAAACAGCAATAGTCCCAGAACTGACTCCTGAGACATTCCACTCGTCACAGGCCTTCAGTCTCTATAAGTATGCTTCCACTATTCCTCTATATTTCCTACCATCAAGCAAATTTTGGATCTGATTTGCCAGCTCCCCCTCAATTCCATATGATCTAAACTTCCAGAGCAGCCTACCATGTGGTACCTTACTGAAGGCCTTACTGAAATCCATATACACTACGTATACCACCATGCCCTTGTCAAAGTTACTGGTCATTTCACCAAAGCAAACTCACAAATTTTTAAACCATGATCCCCCATGCACAAAGACGAGCTGACTGCTCATATTCACACCCTGCCTTTCCAAATGCATGTATATCATCTCTCTCTCAGAATCTTCTCAAGAAACCTACCTACTAGAGATGTCAGGTTTACTGGTCTATAGGTCCCAGGTTTTTCTTTGTAGCTCTTCTTGAATAAAGGCACAGCATTCGAAACCCTCCAGTCCTCCAGGACCTCACTCATTGGCTACCAATGATACAAAAGTACCAACCAGGGGCCCCACTATTATTTCTCTGTCCTCCTGCAGTGCTCCTGAATAGATCTGGTCAGGACCAGGAGATTTATAGAAATACTGCATAGTCTGAAAGATATGTCTACTTATTGCAGGTGAAAACACCAAAGAGTGAGTAAGTGACTTAATGATGACTAACATAACAAATTAAAGAATATATTATTCACAGAAAGTGACTTCAGAAGAATTCCAGACATTGTGGAATCCTAAGAATTCTCAGAAAATTGCAATCCAGAAAAGGAGGGTCATGAAACTGATGAGGAAATCAAAAAGCGAACATGCATGCAAACAAACAGGAACACAAAGACTGCAAAAATCTATGATCTATATTTCAAAAGAAAAGAAAAATTGTCAAATGTGGAAATTTGCAATCGGGAGAGACGAGATTATGGTGAATCATAGGGAAATGGCAAAGCAAATGCCCAGTTACTTTCCATCTGTCTTAATGGAGTAAGATCCAGAAAATCACCCAGAAATACGAAGTGATCGTATAGGACTTGTGGAAGTAAAGACATAAAGTCAATTCATATCAGTAACAAGGCAATATTGAACATGCAGCTGGATTGAGCATTGCTAACCTTGACAAACCAGATGTACTTCATACCAAAATCTTCAGAAATAAATCACAAATAGAAGTATTGATTGCATTGTCGATGACTGCGTTCTATTTTACTGTACATTCTGCAGAGTCTGCAAGCTGGTGTACATAATTGTATAGGAGTAAATGTGATCCAAGCACTATAGATGAATGGTAGGGATCCAAGCATCTACAAAGGGAAGAAGAGACAGTGTGGAGAACTGCTGACAAATTAACTTGACATTTGTCGGGAAACTGTTGGAATCTATTATATAGGATGTGATATTGGATACTTAGACATTAACATCAACATTGGAGAGACTCAGTATGCATTTCTGAAAGGGAAATCATACTTTACAAACTTTGAAATTGTTTGAAGTTGATTCTTACAGCATAGATAATGGGGATCCAGTAGAATTGGCATATTCTAGATTATCAGAAGGCTTTCTTTAAGAACTCACACAATGAGTTCGAAAATGCAATGATCTGAAGGGTATTTGGAGGAATATATGTCTGTGTATACTTAAAGTTTGGTTTGCCTTCCTTTAAGGGAGTCAGAATATAGATGTAAAGACACGTTGAAGCAGTGTGTTGGTGAGATTCTTCCTGGAGTATTGTGCACAGTTTTGGTGACCGAATCTGAGAAAGAATATACTGACCACAGAGGAAGTGCATTGGACATTATCCAGACAAATCCCTCAGGTGGCAAGCTTGCGTGATGAGGAAACTCGGCCTACGTTCTCTTGAGGTTCAAAGAACCAGCGGTGGGTCACTGTGAACTTTATAAAACTATCAAAACACACGACAAGTTGGAAATTAACAGGAAATTTATCAGGCTGTCTAATCTACATTCAAGGCAAATAATGGCAGGATAAATGACAAACCATTTAAGACTGCAAAAGGGAGGAAATTCTGCGCATGGAGGGGACTGACTCACACAGGGGCAAGGCAAGGCGAGATTACGGAGAATCTCCAGATAACCGACAAGTGTGTCAAGTGGAGCAGAATAACCAATGAACACGTAGGACTCATTAGTGACTTGCCAAGTTGCATTTAAATCAACTTTAGTAGTAAGAGAAAGAGGGGAGTGGTAGAAGGCTGTTTGTGTGAATTGAGGCTAGTGTCCAATGTTGTACCACGGGCATCAGTGCTGGGTCCCTTATTATTTGTGATTCGGAGGTGCGAGTCTTGGGCTGGGGTGGACAACTCTAAAAATAGTATAACACCAGACCATAGTCTAACAGGTTTATTCGACAGCACTAGCTTTCGAAACGTAGGTTCTTCATCAACGTGCACAACCACGTGATGTAACTGATGTTGAGAGATTTTTAACGTTATTATTTGTGGTATTCATAAATGATGCAGCTTTGAATATGGACGAGGGGTGGGGTGTGTAATAAATATATTTGGATTTGATACAAAGATTGGCCGGGTGGTTGGCAGTGAGGAGGAAGGCCTTATGTTACGGTCGATACTGATGGAATGGTCAGATGGGTGGATCAATGGCAGATGGAATGTAACCCTGATAAATATGAGGTAATGCAACTTTGGAAGAAGGAACCAGACAGGGGAGTACTCAATGAAGGCAACACACTAGAAAGCTCAGAGGGTGCTTCTCCACACATTGCTGAATGCGACTGCACAGGTTATACACAATATGGGAAAGGCTAGGGGAATGTAAACATAGCCTTTATTCATCGAGGCATAGATTGTAAGAACTATGCGGAACTGTGGTGAAGGCAAGGTGGAATATTGTGTGTGGGTCTGGGAACAACATTACAGGAAGGATGTGATTGTAGTGGAGGGGGTGCAGAGCAGATTCACCAGGATGTTCCCTGGGATGGAGCATATCAGCTATGGAGAGAGGGTGGATAACCTTAGGTTGTTTAGTTTGGAGGAGAGAAGGCTGAGAGGTCTGTGATTCAGAAGGATAGGATTACGAGGTACATGGACAGGGTGGATAGACAGCAGCTGTTGCTTTGACTAAAAGGGCCACACTTTCAAAGTGAAGGCTTTGCGGTTTAGTGAAGATTTGAGAATTGTTTTACAACCAGAGGGTGTTGGGGTCTGGAATGCACTTCTTGAGAGTGGAGTTGTCATGGTAACCTCAAACCATTAGAAACCACATGGTTGTGCACTTCAAATGCTTTAAGATTCACGGCTACGGTCTTGTGTCGGAAAGTGGGCCTAAAGTAGACCACGATGTATTTCTGGTAGTACAGAGTCTGTGCTTCTGTGATTGTATGGCTGTGGAAGGTCAATCATTGAGTAGCTTAAGGTAGGAATTGATGGGTTTCTGAAGAATATCTTAACAAAGTTGTTAATAGAGAACTTGTAATATTTTCTGGAAATATGTCAATGGCAAAATTAAGAGAAAAAAAGTTTCAGATTTCTGACAGTCTGATGCGAGATAATTGAGGACCGGGAAATGGCAGAACTATGGAGCAAATACCTTGGTTATGCCTTCACAGAAGAAAACAAATCTAAAAAGAAAACTTCCTAGCAATACTAGGGAATTTCAGTCTTGTGAGAAAAAGGGAAAAGAATGAAAATAGCAACTAAACAGTTTAGAGAAAGTATTGGACTGAAATTAATGGGCATCGACAAAGTCAACAGAGATTTATGACATGGGAATCATATTTGAGAAAGTGGCTTTTAGTAAAAATCTGTAGGAGCTATCAATGCCATGCGAGTGGAATCTCAGAAAGATTTTTAATAAAGCCCCAAGGCTATTGTGCAAATTCGAATCCTATGGGACTCGGACAAATATATTGTCATAGATTTAGAATGGGAGAGCTGGCAGGAAACAGTGAGTAGGAATAAAACAATGTTTTATTTTTATATGGAAGGCTTGGAGGATATTGTAAGGATCATGTCTTGGGCTCCACCTATTCCCAATATCTTTGGGTGAGGGGCACAAATGCAATATTCCCAAGTCTGCTGACAGCACTAAACGATGTCAGCCTGTGAGTGGATAAGGAGGACGTAAAAAATGTTCCAAGGTGATTGAGACAAGTTGAGTGACTGGGCAAATACGTGGCACATGGAGAGTAATGGGGTGGATGAGATGTTGTGTACTTTGATGGGAACAATGGACTGGCAGCCTCCCATTTGAAAAATGAGTATTTGAAAAATGTTGCACTATAAATTAACTTAAGCTGCATAATTGTTTATTTCTGCCTAGCCCTCAGAGTCCATGTAGGGCAGTGAGTTCTGAAGCCAGAAGTCAATACTGGGAATGGCATTGGCACGCTGACAATTGTATATAGGCCCAGCAAGTGGGGAACTGTAACTTTGAAAGGAATCTGGATCTCCCTGTACACCAGTCACTGAAAGCAATATTGCAGGAGTAGAAAGCAGGAAGGAAGATAAATGCTGTATTCACCTTCATTTCAGGGGATTTGAGTACAGGAGTAAATGTATCTCACTGCAGCTGTACAGGGCCTTGGTGAGACCCCATCTCGAACATTGTGCAGGATTGTGTGCAGTTTTGGTCTCTTTTCCTAACAGACGACAAACCTGACATTGAGGGAGAGCCGCAAAGGATGACCAGACTGATCTCTGGGATGACAGACTTCTTGTGGGAGCAGAGTTTGGGGCGACTGGACCTGTATTCCATGGTCTTTAGGAAAATGAGTGAAAATCACAGTGAAATATATAACACTCTGACAGGGCGAAACAGATGAGAAGCAGATCAGTAAATCGCTTGGCTGGAACGTCTAAAACAAGGGGCGACAATATTAGGTCCAGACAGGCCACTTTGCATTGAGATGAGAATAAATGCCTGCACTCAGAGAGTGGCGAACTAGGGGTACTCTCTCCCAGATCAGGCTGTGGAAATCAAGGGGCTGAATATAAATAAGGATTTCTGGAAACTAAAGGGATAGAGAGAGAGCAGGAGTATGTTGTGAAGATAGAAGATCAGCTATAATTCCAGGTTGTTCTCCAATAACACAATAACTGTGTTCCTGTACAACACTGTGTTGTAGAAAATCGTGCAATATTAATAATGGGGTCTATGGTAAAAAAGAGGGTAAGTGGCGAACTCCCAAAAATATCAGTAAAAACCAAAAGTTAAATTTGGTCTAACACACAATAGGACAGTCTAAATAAATCTTTACATTACGTGTTGTAATGGAACAGTGCTGTAAATGTAACGCTTTCACACGACAGTCACTCACTGGTGCACTGTACCTTTCACCACAATCTTCACCAGAAAGCGCGGGGGGGCTGACCGACCAAATTCCAGTTTTGCCCAAGATTCTCCCCACAGTTTGAAATAAAGTTCTTTCTAAATATAGACTACAATTCCAAGTTTCCGGCTCAGTTTCAATGCCTGAAGAGCCAATTGGATTCCTGTTTTAGCTGAACACATTGATTGTACCTTTTGTAGATAGAGGGTTTCTGAGGCTGGGTTTGCTGTTCAGCTGGTGCCAGCCAAGGAATCGCGTCACAGTAAACGCCAGTTCACTTTATAGAAAAAGGTTCATGAATTGCATTGCAGCCGAATTGTATTTAATTAACACGTGTTATTGGTGAACTGCCTGTGCATAGAATGGAGGAGCAAAACTGATGGGCTGAATGGACTACAGCAGTTCTCATTTTATGTTTCACAATGTTTCAACATATTAAGGGATATGTATATTGTATGGGGAAAACTGCGTTGAGGAGATGTTCGACCATTAAATAGAATAGGGAAAGCTCAATGAGCTGTATGACGTATTCCTTTCCCGATGCTTCTGTGCAGTGTGTGGGAAAGCTCTGTAAATGTTGTCACAAGTTCTCAGCTGTTAGGAAGGAGGTCTCTGCAGGGTCGACAGGATTGTGTTTCCCATTCCCTTTTCTTATAACGAGGCTGGTGCCGGCTGTTCTCTCCGGTTTATCCTTTAAGATCTCGGAGCAGTTTGATACAATTGAGTGCCTTGCTTGGCCGTTTCAGAGACAATTGAAGAGTTTATCACATGTCTGTGTGTCTGGAGTCACTTTTAGGCCAGACCAGGAAAGCAGGCGAGATTCACTTCCTGAAAGTACACTAGGTAAGGAGATCGACATCTATAATCGACATTGAACACAAGATCACTATTACTGACACCAGATAATAGATCTCGATATTTTATTAATTGTTTTTAACTTGCACCAGTTGTCAGAGAATTATCCTGGTCTGGATTAGCAATCCAATGACAATTCCACAACAGCACAATTTCCACATGGGGGCCTATCGGAAACCACATTGAACCGATTATTTCTGTGCTGTTTGACAGCCCTACCAAAAATAACCCCAACCAATTTGACTATCGTGATGGGACTGAGGGCGTCGTAATTGGTCTGATTGTAATTATTCCCTTCTTAGGGGATGGGACATAGTTGAGTAATTACCCACATTGCCAGGGAGTTGTCAGAGTTGGAGCTCGAATGAAACATCTTCCTCAGGAACACGGCTTGTTGTGTAGCAAAAGTCCTCAGTCCTATTGCAGGAATGGTGTCAGGGCCAAATGCCTTTGTCATATCTACAGTGTCCAGCTGTTGCTTCATGTCACGTGCAGTGAATTGAATTGGTTAAGATGGGCATCTGTGCTTCTGAGGATATCATATTGAGGGTGAGGTGGGTAATCGACACAACACTTCTGGCTGAGGATGGCGCAGATACTGCATATTTTACACTGATGCACAGGGTTGTTCCATTATTTGGGATGGGGATATTTGTGGAGTCCTCTCCTCCAGTAAATTGTTTAACGGTCCATCGACTTTTATGCATGGATTTGACAGGACGACAGAGCTTATATCTGATTTGTTAGTCTTGGGATCATCTCTGTTTCTCTGTATCAGATGTTAGTCCTGCTGTTGGTCGTGTAACCAGTCAAGTGCGGTAGCTTTAATGGATTGTCAACAGGTTCAGGTGCATGTGATTCCGACCCGACCACGTTCACCCACACTCGTCACTGACCCATGAATCGGCTTGATGGTAATGGTAGATGGATGGACTATCCTGAAGGTTACAGATTGTCATTGAAATCTACAGCATCAGATGATAATCAAGTTTTAGCTGCAATATCTACAGTTCACACCGAGACCCATTCACCCATCAGCCCGATATTCAGTGACCTACTCTGGTTTCTGATGCGGAAATACTTCCATTTTCATATTCTCATTCTGCTGGAAGTCTTTCCTTGGTGTCACACCTCCAATTTGTTACATAAACAACATCCATTTAAGGTACTAACCTGAAACGTTTCCTTTCAGTAATGCCATCTTCTGTATTTGAAGTGAATGTGTTTCCTTCTGTTTTTCTCCCTGACCATGAATCAGAGCTCTGCAGTGTCAGTGATGCCAGCCTTATGCAGTTTCAGAGTTAAGGAACTTGTCACCATGCGTTACTGTTCAGTTCCCAGTGTACAACGCTCCATGTTGGACAGGATATTTGGGCATCTTTGACAATATGTCGTTGGAAATTGTTCAAAAACAGAAATTGCTGAAGAAATTGCGAAAGATGTTCAAGAATTTTCTGGAGTGAATGCAGAGTTAAACTTGCAGATCCAGTGAACCTTCTATAAAGGCTTTTTATTTTTATTTCCAGTATCCATCATTCTTTATTTAATTGAAAAATTGTTCTGCGCCTATTCATTTCTGGAGAAACTCAGCAGGTCTGTCAACATCTGCAGAGAAAGAGAAACAGAGTTAGCGTTTCCAGTCCAGTGTGACAATTCTTCAAAACTGAATACAATTGCAAAATGGTCTTTTAGTCCCTTGCCAGATGTAGAGGATGGGTGGCAGGGAAAAGTGGGTGTGGCAAAAGAAAAACGGGCTTTTAGCAGTGGTGAACGGAAAGATTCTGAATAACGGGTCGAATTTAAGGTGTGAATGGAGGAAAGGGGTTCTCTCTATTGAATGCAAGATAAAAAAGACACAACCACACAAAGTCATACGGAGGCCAGGAGGGAGAATGTTGACTATGTGGTATATACATCTGGCCACAGATATGTTTTCACTGTCGTGATCATTACCCCCTTTAGACAAAGGAATTCAGGTGCTTGACTTCTTATTGGCACTAGTAAGCGTTTCATGCTGCCTTAGTATTGTAATATGGAGAAAAACAAATCACAGTTTGACATTTGTGCCGATTGTTGGTTACCTGTCATTTTTAATATTGATTAATTTTGCAGTGCTCATCTTTAAACGCTTGTTCTTGAAGATTATATCAGATGGAGTGTAGGATGTTGAGGAATGACATTATAGAAACTTATAAAATCATGAGAGGTATGGATAGGGTGAATCGCCAAGGTATTTTCCAAATGATAAGGGAGTCCAAACATAGAGGGAATAGGTTTAAAGTGAAAGAGGGTAGATTTTTAAGGGACTAAAGGGCAGCCTTTTTACACAGAGGGCGGCGTGAGTATGGAATGAGCTTCCAGAGGAAGAGTGGGAGATGCAAGGACAGCTACAACATTTAAAACTCATTTGGACAAACATATGAATGGGAAACATTTAGAGGCCCATGGACCTAATGAAAACAGATGGGACTGGTATAGTTTGGAAAACCTGCCCAGCATGGACATTTAGAAAAGCTTCACGCAGAGTCAGGGTGGTTTTGTGAAAGGGACATGATATTTTGCCCTGTAAAACCATGCAAAGTATTTCTGGAGATGCCTGTAAATGTAACAAGCGGACTTGATAAAGGGGATCTGGTGGACACCAGGCTTTCCAGAGATTTTCCACAAGGTATTACAAAACAAAAGTTCTTACACAAAACAGAAGCTCCAGGACGTCGGATACTTTATTAACATGGGATGATGATTGTTTAACACAGAAATCGAAGAGTCAGGATTAATGGATCTTTATGGTAAAGGTTTATCTGCTGGAGGACCACAAATATCAGTCTGATGGCATCAGTTATTTGCAATCTATACTGACAGCCTGAAGGAGGGAGCTGAGTGCAACATACATCCGAGTTTGAGGATGACACTGCGAATCAAAAGGCAGGCTGTTACTTAATGGGGAGGACTTCCAGAAAAGGACCAGTAAAGGCATTGGAGTCTTCCTGTGTATGAAACATAAAGTCAGCATGATGATGCTGCAAGGAACTTGGATGGTACATTAGGAAGTATCCTGGGAAGAAAGGGTTGTGTTATTGAGAATCTCTAAGATGGTGAGGCGATTATTCATTGGGGTTTAAATGAATGAGGAGTGATAATGCTGAAACCTACAAGACACAGAAGGGGTTGGAGAAGGTAGATGTTGAGAAGTTGTTTCCATTCTTGAGCAAAGTGTTGAACTCGATGATATAGATACCGAATATGGAACATCGATTTCAATCTGAGATGCAGAGTAATTTCTTCTCTCCGAAGGTAGTGAATGTCTGGATCTCCCTTACTCAGAGAGGTGTGGAGGGATACAAGGAGTCGGGAAGAGAGTGGAGTTGAGCCCTGGAGGAGATCAGCCATGTTCTTATTAAATGACAGGGTTAGCTTGAGGGGCCGATTGATCTACTCCTGTTCCTATTTATTAATTTCACATGTTATGCTTTTGGAAAGTAACGGGTTATTTTGCTAGAAATCGTGTTGTACAATGTTGCATTCAGGGAGATCAGAGGATTTGTTGTTTTAACTCTGGGTGGGGTATGTGGCTATATTCCCAGCGTATCTGGGTCTGCAACATGACCCACATCTGGAGCAGACGTTACAGAGAGGGGAAACCTCGAAACAGGGACTGGGGGCTGGGGGTGGTGGTCATTTCCTGATCCAGTCTGGATTTTCCAAGTAAATTTCAAAAACTACACCTAACCATCGGAGTGGCCTCCATCTGCCCCGGTTTAGCATGTTCGAGGGCTGAATGGAACATCAGAACATAGGGCTGAGGGACACAAGTGGGCCATTCAGCCCTTTCACACTACCCCACCAGTAAATAAGGTCATGGCTCATCTCGTTGTGATCCCAGCTGCACGTTTCTTTCCATGCACCATTATCCCTGATTCACCTGTCCATGGAAAATCAGACAAAGCCAGCTTCGATGTAATATAAAGGTCAAGCCACTCCAAATTTCTGGGAAAGAGAATTCCCACTTGACTGAAATCCCACTTTGTGGACTTATCCTAATTCCTGCTCTGACGAAGGTTGGATGGTGTCACTGTTTCCTTGTCTCGTCCCATTCCTCCACTGCTGACACCAAATTTTAAATGTAACCAGGTTGGTGATATGGCCGATGATAAAGTTCTCAGATTGAGTCAGGTTCAGTGACAGGAACAAGTCAGGCAGATTTCTTTAGTTAGCCACAAGTAACTAATGGACTTAACGAATGCGCATGGTGGATCTGTGGTTAGCACTGATACCTCCCGTTAACAAGTAGCTGCGTTCAGTTCCAACCTCGGGCAACCCGCTATGTTGATTTTGAACATTCTCCCCATGTCTGTGTGGATTTCCTCCCAGTGTTTTAGTTTCCTCCCATTGTCCATAGATATGCAGCTTAGAGCGGATTGGCCATGCTAAATTGCCCATAGTTCCCAGGGATGTGTCGGTTAGAGAGGTTATGGGAAATGCAGGGTTACATGGATAGAGTAGGGGGGCAGGTCCGGAGGGGATACTGTTCCGAAGGGTCAATGTGCTCTTGATGGACGGAATGTCCTGCCTCCACACTGTAGAGATTCTATAAAAACAACAAGAAGTTTGGACTATACAAACACCCAGTGGGTATCTATCTGATCACTGTCCTCTAGGTTTTGTATGTTTCAATAAGATCACCTCTCATTCCAAGAGTAACCTGTTAAAGCTTTCATAATATGAGACATTCATTCCTGGAATACATGAAGTGAAACATCTAACTGCTTCCAATTTAATTATATCCTTTCTCAGGTAAGGAGACAAAAAATAATCTCATCCACGGATGAAGTTAATTTTAGTTTTCTCAACAGTGAGAGTATTTGGAACTCTCTTCCCTGCAGAGCATTGGAGGCAGAGATATTGAATATGTTTGAGGCACAGACAGAAGGTTCAAAAAGAATAACGGAATCAAGGAATATCGGGGAATGGCAGGAATGTCCAGTGTTGGGAAATGCTGACAGTGGTTAAAAAATTACACTGCTCCAGCACATCCAGGAATATAATGCAAAATGAAATGATAATATCGATAAAATGTTAAGGGGAAACCCAAGATGGTGGTGATCTGGAAGGTCTGCTTTGTTGGGCTCTGCATCACAGTACAGGCAAAGGGGTTCCCTCACCCTCTCCATCCCAGCCATTTACTTAAAATGCTTAGTTTTTGAAATTTCTGAGACTTGGAAGTTGTAGTATTTTTAGTTTGTGTAGTTTTTAAGCTCTATGAGACTTTGTTTATTAATGATCAGTAATTCAAGTTCTTCCTCTCTCCAGTTCAAATGTTGCTATAGTGTGTTCTGGGTAATGATGTGCTTAAATGGTCTACCTGGAGCATTAAGGCGAGCCATTGGCCAGAAAAGAGGAAACATTTTCTTTCTAGTCTAAAAAAGAGAGGGTGGATGTTGTTCTATTGCAGGAGATGCACCTTGATGACAAGGAACATTTGACATTCCAGCAGGTCGGGCATGATCAGGTTTATTTCTCGCCTTTTAATATTACGAATAGGGGAGAAGCCATAATGGATAAAAAGAATCTTCCATTTAACCTACTAGATTGTATTTGACACTCACGAGAGGTTCATAATAGCCAAAGGCTTGAAGTATAGAAAAGAGTATAGTATTTTGAATGTTTATTGCACCCCCCCTCCCCCCCGCCCAACCCCACTCCCAACGTACCCTCTTAAATTCCTGGTAGATGCATTTTCCAAATTCAGTTATCTTGCATCGTTTCACATTATTGTAGAAGTTTTCAAAAGTCTTATGGACCCCACGGTGGACAGAATGTCCGTAGGTGCCCCAATACCCTCGTCATAATGTAAGCAATTAGTGGATATGTGTGCAGAACGAGAGCTGGTGGATGTCTGGTGGCAGATCCACATCACAAGTAGGGATTTTATTTTCTTCTTTAACCGGCATAAATTCCACATGAGGGTTGATATCTTCCCCATTCCTGCAATAATCATAGATTCGGTGGCATCCTGCACAATTGGGAATATTACCACTTCTGACCATGGAGCAGTATACTTATTGATTAAGATTAAGGGCAATATAATAGATTTGAGACATTAGCGAATGTATCCCTTTATTCTTTAGACTAGTTGGTTAATTGAGTAGTTAGATTAGTTTACTTACAGTGTAGAAACAGGCCCTTCGGCCCAAAAAGCCCAAACCACCCCACCCCCTGACATTGACCCCTTCACCTAACACAGCTGGCAATTTACCTAACCTGCACATTTTTGCACTGTGGGAGGAAACCCACGCAGACACAGGGAGAATGTATAAACTCCACACAGGCAGTCACCTGACACAGGAATTGAACCCAGGTCTCTGGCGCTGTGAAGCAGCAGTACTGACCATTGTACCACTGTGCTGACCACTGCTCTATTTCCCTATTTCAGTATATTCATTACATCTGTCTTTGATCATTTATTTAACGTGAACTGTGTCCATTTGTTTGACAAAATTAAACAAGACCTGCAAAGATGGGAGGCACTTCCAATATCCTGGCTAGTTCAGATCGCTCTTATTAAAATGAATGTTCTTCCTCATTTCCTCGACCCCGTGCGAATGCTTTCTTTGATGTTTCCCACACAGATATTTCGGAAACATAATGGCGAGTTTAGCTCTTTTATTTGGTACCATAAGCGATTCTTTATCAAGCTAACAAAATTGCAACTGCCCCACAGATTGTGGGGGGTAAATCTCCCTGATTAAAAGCAATCAATTAAGCTCTTTTATCATCCTATGTTAGTGCCTGGACCGCGAGGACTCGGCATCAATACGGCTAGACATTGAGCCCTCTCAGACAAAGTGAACCCTTATTAGTCTGTTATTCTTAGATAAAATGACAACATTTATGTAGCATTGTCAAAAAGCATTGGATATTATCTCAGTTATTTCATCTTCAAATACTAGAGTGATATGCGCCTTAATCAGAACTAATGGTATTTAAATTGTTTCCATTTACATCTCTTCCTCGCAGTGATTTTCACATTCGCAGCTTCCCTTGTCAAGGCACAGTGGAGATATGGAGCTGTAAATGGATGGGAGCTGCACATCCTATCAGTTCCAAAATTGGCTGCAAGTTTCCCCACACTGGACTGCGATCTAACACAGTGTTGCCGAACAATGCAACAGCCTTGTTTATATATGAATGAACCAGTGCGGACTGCACAGCTACCCATGCTGGACATCTAGCCCAGGATTATAGATCCAGCATTGGGCTGCATGTAGTTCCACTCTGGATATAGCTGGGTTGCATACAGCTGTACACTAGCCGGATCTACACAGTGCTCCATCCTGAATATGTGAGTTATGTGAGTTAGATTGCGACTGTGAGAGAACTAAACATCTGGCTATGTCTTTATTTTGTGTTTTAATTCTTTTGATTGGACCCTTCAAATCCTGACTCATCCGGTAAGACCCATCCCTCTGGATGAGTCATGGTGACTGTTGTTACAGCATCTGGGTCTACAACATGACCAACAAATGGAGCAGAGGCTGCAGAGAGGACAGTCTCCATAAAATGGAATGAGGGAATCACCATCAGATCAGCCGTGGTCATAGTGAATGGTGGGGCAGGATTGAATGGACCACTGATGCAACTTATTCATATATTTCTGTTTGTTCCAAGCAAACTCCCCTTCTCTCCCAGTGTCCCATACTGGTGGGAAGTGAGTCACCTCCTCCTGTTCCTGCGTAACAGGATCCTCGGGCCTCAGTAGCCTCCAGATTTCCCTGTGTCCCAGTTTTGAGCAGTTAAGTGACTGCCTCCTGTTCCTGTGTCCCAGTCTCGAACAGTTAAGTCTCCTGTTCCTGTGTCCCAGTTTTAAGCAGTTGAATGACTCCCTCCTGATCCCAAGTTTGTGAAAATACATGTCCTTTTCCTGCTCCTGAGTAACAGGCTCCAATAGCTCTGTGCTCACCCGCTGCTCCTGTGGAATGGAGGTGAGGGACTGAATGGCCTCTTCACATTCTGTACAGCTTTTCTTGATTAAAGGCCTTTTCCCGTTTCTGTAAAACACCATCAAAATCTGAATGATGTATTTTTGTATTTGACTCTCAGTAATTGAGCAAACAAGCCGACTGGCACAAATCAGATGCTGAATGGCCTCCTCCTGTTCCCGTGTTATACACTGAAGAGTCAATAGACTCTCAGAGATGTACAGCACGGAAAAAGATCGTTCTGTCTGATCATCCAAATCGCCAAACATCCTAAATTAATCTCGTCCCCCTTGCCAGCACTTGGCCCATCTCCCTCTACACACTTCCCATGCATGTATCCATCCAAATGCCTTTTAAATGGTGTAACTGTCCCTGCCTCCACCACCTCTTTTGTCTGTTCAATCTATACACACAGCAGTCTCTGTGTGAAAATGTTGTCCCTCATTTCCCTTTTTAAATCATTCTCCTCTCACCTTAAACCTTTGTCTTCTAATTTTGGACTCGTCTATCCTGGGAAAAGACATAGACTGTTTACCTTATCTACGCCTCTCATGGTTTTATAAACCCCTTTAAGGTTCCCCCCTCAGCCTCAACACTTGAAAATAGCCCCAGCCTATTGAAACTCTCCCTGTAACTCTGACCCTCCAACACCTGCAACATTCTTTTAAATCTCTTCTGCACCCTTTCAAGTTTGACAACATCTTTCCGACAGCAGGCAGACCAGAATTAAAGGTAATATTACAAAAGTGGCCAAATCAATGTCCTGGACAGATTTAACATGTCATGCAAATGCTTCGATTCAAAGCACTCACCAATAAAGGGAAGATCACCAAATGCCTTCATACTGCGCTGTCTACCTGTGACAGCACTGTCAAGGAACGGAGAACCTGCACCACTCGTCTAACTTTGCTGCCTCACCGGGCAGCGACCTGTGTTTAATTCCATCCTTGAGTGACTCGCTGTGTGGAGTTTGTACATTCTCCCCGTGTCTGCGTGAGTTTACTCCGGGTGCTATGTTTTACTCCGACAGCATAAGGATATACAGGTAAGGGTAGATTGGCCATGCTAAATTGCGCACCGTACCCAGGGTTGTGGAGGGGAGGTGGATTAGCCATGGGAAATGCAGACTCAGAGGGATAGGGTAGGGGTTTGTCCAGTGTGATACTGTTTAGAGGTTCGGTGTGGCCTCCATGGGCCGAAAAGCCTGTTTCCTAACTGTAGGGATTCAATACTTTCTATGGAGTTCTATCACGTCTTGCCTTGATTTGTCTTGCCAAAATGCAACACCTCACATGAAACTAAAATATACTCTATCTGCCACTTCTCGTTTCACCGAAACAAAGTCCCATTATTGTCTGAGAGATCATTCTTCACCGTCGACGAAATTTGTAATTCTCTACAACTTTACTGACCATACTTCATATACTCAAATGTAAATGATTTGTATCAGTGACAAAAGGCAGTTGACCACTATTGATCTTTGCGGCACGCCACTGGTCACAGGTCTCCAAGTTTAATGAACAAATGTCCACTCTCACGGCCTGTCTCCAATATTCAAGAACACTTTGGATCTAAATGACGAGCTCCCCCTGGATCCCAGGCAGTCTAACCTTGCTAACCTGTCTACCATGTAGAACATTTAGGTTTTCTTACTGAATTCCATAAAGACAACATCCACTGTCCTGCCTTCATCAATCATCTTCATCACTTCGTCAAAAGATTACACCGAGTCAGTGAGACCTGATCTCCAATGTACAAAGCCCTCTTCAGTCCTCGTCTTTTCAAATGTATACACATCCTTTCCCACAAAATTCCCCTCCAACAATTTAGTCACCATTGACGTCAGGCTCACTGATCTATAGTTACCTGTTTTTTTCCCTTACATTCTTAAATAACCACACTATGTTAGCTGCCCTCCAGTCTTTTGACACTTCACCTGTGGAAATCAGTGATACAAATACATCATCAAAATGCTTACCAATCTCCTTTCTGGCTTCCCACAAACATTTGGGATACAACTGATCAGGTCCCAGGGATTAGTTCACCTTTATGTGTTTTAAAATGTCAAACACCTCCTTGTAATATAGACACCTTTCAATGTTTCACTGTATATTTATTCATTCTCTCGCTCTTGTAACCTCCTCCTCATTAAATACTGAGGAGAAATTTTTGTTTCGTGTGATTCTACACATAGATAGTCTTACTTATATTTAACGGGCCCTGTTCTCTCAAAGTTAATCTTTTGCCATTAAAGGATTTGTATAATTTCTTCAACACCTCGTTAACCGTATTTCTAAAGCCATCCCTTGTCCACATTTTTCTGGCCCGAATTCCCCATTGACTGTCCACTTATTGCCCTTATACCCCTCTCGGGATTCACTTGATCTCAGCTCTGTTTACCTGACATATGCCTCCTTCCTTACCTTGACCAGAGCATCAATATATCTAGCCATCCAGCACTCCCTGCACCCACCAGCCTTACCCCTCTCACTAATAGGAACACGTTGGCTCTGGAATCTACGAAACCAAGTTTTGATGGCCTTGCATTTTCCAACCATCCATTTACCTGTGAATAGGGTATTCCAATCAGCCTTTCACAGGGCTCACCTAACACTTTCAAAATTGGCCTTGTTCAAAGTTAGAACTTTAATGTTTACATCAGGTCTTTCCTATTCCAAAACTAATTTAAAACTAATATTTATGTGTAACAGAAACACTTCCTGCCCCTCTGAAACAGGCTCGAGAGGCTGAATGGGCTCCTCCTGTCCCTCTGTAATAGACTGGAAAGGCTGAATAGCCACCTCCTGTCCTTGTGTAACAGACCCGAGATATTAAATGCCACAGCAACCCGTGGATTACGAGCAGCCGTTAATCTGTATCTGATGAAGGTCCATCCCTTCTCAGTTACAGAAACACAAACAATACAATGTACTCCAGGTGCCCTCTCAGTAACACCTCATACAGCAGCAGCGACATATCTCTTCGTTTTGAATGATTCTGTTGGCAAAATGTGCCAATATTTTATATTTCCACCTTTTCAAGTAGAAACAGACTAATATGGGCTGAATGACCTTCTCGTATCCCTTTGTAAGAGGCCCATAGGGACAGAATTGCTTCGACCTGTTGCTCAGCAGCAATCTCAATGCTCTGTCGCAAGGTTATGAAAGGATTTGATAACAGGGCACTTAAAACCAGGAGGAACCTCACACTGGTCAACCAGTATTATACTTTGGGTTAAGGTATCTAGAAACTTGCCCACCTGACTATTTTGTATGCAGCCAATCCGTTATTTTATAATTGCCTCCTTTCATAAACAGAGTGGAACACATATAGAACACTGCAGTGCCTTTTAATCCTCTCATATACAAGTTTTTAAAAAAGATTCAACAGATTTAAAGATTTTTGGTCCATCCCTCAGCAACCCTCATCCATTCCATCCAAACCCGGTAAATGTTCTCTTTTATAGTGATATGAAAAGTGATGTGTGGAACTGGTTAACTGAGCCTGTTTGTTTAGTCATGATTTGGAGATGCCGGTGTTGGCCTGGGGTGTACAAAGTTAAAAATCACACAACACCAGGTTATAGTCCAACAGGTTTAATTGGAAGCACACTAGCTTTCAGAACGTTGCTCCTTCATCAGGTGATAGTGGAGGACACACTTCTAAGGCACAGAATTTATCGCAAAAATTTACAGTGTGATGTAACTGAAAGTATCCATTGAAAAATACCTTGATTGTTTGTTGAGTCTTTCATCTGTTCGAATATCATGATAGTTTCATTTCTTTCATGTGTAAATTAAAAAACCTTTTTCTTTTAAAGTTGCATTCTCAGGTTAGCAGTAACAACGAGTGTTAGTTAGACAATATTTTGAAGGTGTTAGCCCCTGTGTTCTCTGTCTATACCATAATGTTTAGATTGATTCTAATCTGAAAAGTGAGATAACAGAGTTTTACATGAATTCATGCAGTTTTTGAGCTCAGAGTTCTACATGAATGCATGCAGTTTTTGAGCAAAGTACAATGTAACTCTGCAAGTACAAATTCGCCCCACAAAATATATGTGTGCATGTGGGTCTTTGTCTGTTTGTATGTGTGTGTTTCTCTTAGCTGGGGGTTGTGGGTGTGAGATGGAGTGTATATGTGTGTGTAGTGATGTAGAGTGTCTTAAGTCTGTGAGGGGTGCATGTGTAAGTGTGGTAGTGTGTGTGTGTGTGTCTGGGGTGGGGGGCTTTAGTATCAGTGAGAGAGAGTGTATATGTGTATGCATGAGTGTCGAGTGGTCTAAGTCTCTGAGCGGATGCCTGTGAGAGTGTGTGTGTCTGTAAGGGTGTGTGTGTGTCTCTGTACGTGTCTGTGTACATATGTGTCCGTATGTATGTGTGTGTGTGTGTGTCTGTGTGTATATGTGTGTGTGTGTGTGTGTGTGTGTGTGTGTGTGTATGTGTGTATAGTGCAATGGTGATCACCTGCTATGTGACATGCACTCAAGGCCCCAGTTGAGGCCCTCCCTATGGGAACCGAAATTTGTAATCAGCTTCTGCTCGGCCACTTTTCGCTGCTGCCTGTCCTGAAATCTGCCTTGAAGGATGGTCACCAGAAGGTCCGAGGTTGAATATCCTGGACCACTGAAGTGTTCCCCAACTGGGAGGGAACCCTCCTGTCTGTTGATTGTTTTGCAATGCCCATTCATCCGTTGTCGTAGCCTTTGCTAATTTTCCCAGTGTTTGTTCAGTGACTGTGCTAAATGCCAGTCTCCATGGATTCTCATTATCCCAGTGGAGGGTTTCCATCTTTTAATGATAAATGGGCGCCGTTCAATGTGGTATCCCATAACATGAGCAGGAGCATCACCGACAGCACTGACAGGGAACAGCAAACCCAGAGAGAGGGGGAGGAGAGATCAGTATCTGAGAACATTAGACTGGAATGTTCCAAAAATGTGTCAGAATCTGGAAACATTAGACTGGCATGTTCCAACAATAGACAGGAGTTGATACATTTATGTTTGGCGTCTTTCTGCATTTTATTGGTTGTCATTATCATGGCGGATCTATTATGCTCTTCTCATTATTCAATATTTTTATTATCCTTTCCTGGCTATCATTGGTGTTCCTTGTAAGTGTCAACGTCCAGATTTTTTTGTTCTAAAAACCGATTATGACTGTATTACTGTTCTTTTATATCGTCTACACTTCTTGCCACTATTATTTCACTGTTGAAACTCTCATTCCAGATATTTACTCTACAGACCACTACTAACTACATCAATGCATGTGTTCAATGACTGTCTCCCTCTCTGAGCTGACAGTGTTACTCTCTATGTTGACCTACTCAGTTCCAGTGCAGACCTACAATTTACTGTATCATTGCTTTTGTTATTTAAATATTAAGAGCAGGGAGGTCACCGTCTACTGTTCTGGTTACAAACTCCACTTCCTGCCACTGTTTCCATCCCATCCCTGGCCAATATCTGCAGTTGAAGCAGACATGTCACAACTGTGGGAGATCCATTTGACCATGAGCTGATTCATGAAACCATACCCTGACCATTTCTAACTTGAAATGCTCACCACCCCAGAATATATCTCACTGGTTTAGTCCAGCTGCTGTTTGAACCTTGAGCTATGAAGTACAGTCTTAACACATCCAATAATCTGCTGCTGACGCTCCCGGCTTCAAACCTGCCGAAGCAAATCTGATTCGAACTCACACCAAACTCCCATCCATCTGTCATTCATGTGCACGCGGATGTATATTGCTATTGTGTCTGACAATGACTTTATTTTAACATTCTCAAACACTTTATCTCATCTGTCCATGAAACTTCTCTCGTTCTCTCTCTGTTGATTAATAAAATGCCTGCTAGTTGTTCTTATTTAAAATAGTTTCCTCCATGTGCGTTCCTTCTCAAACAATGAGTTTCGCATTCAACCACGCCAATCCCGCACACACACACTCTCTCTCAGCCTCTGATGAACACACACACAGCAAACTTTCTCATTGTAGATATTGCAGTAATTTGATGCGAGTATAGTTACCATATGATAGTAAAGTTTGCAATAATCTCCATGCTGGGCAGATAGTGCAGTTTACTGAGCAACACACCAGCATGGTCTGCACAGCTCTCCATGCTGGGCTGTCATCTTGTCCCAGTTTATGTTGTTTGTGGTGTTCTGTGAAGCAGATTCAGAACTTGATGTAACAAACCATTCCAGCTGATCTGGCAATGCCTTTATTCAATGTTCTCATTCTTTAAAGTTTACTCTCGAAGATCCTCACTTCTCCAGTTAGTCCCACTGCCCTGTCTTTTTCCCCATATTTCCACAACATCTTTTCAGTTAATTAACTGTCTCTTTCTGTCTTTAATGTGAATCCTTCTGTCCCTCTGTTTCTTTCCCTGGCCTTTGTTTATGGCTCTCTAGTGTATCGAGTGCTAACATTGTGAAGCTCAGAAACAGGGAAATGGTGTGTGTCAGGCTGTTTTTCACGTCCTGGTATGTCCCATGTGATGGTCCACGGTCAGGGGTGTTTCAGACGTTATTGAGACACATCCTTGTAACTTGGTCTGTACCTGTATTTGTCCCTCTCAGGTGATCTTCCGATCAAGGAAGTCCCTCAAGTAAAGGGCCAGGTATCTAAAGTGTGTGACAATGTTGTCACTTTTTAAAAGATTATTTTCTCCTTTCTTTAAATAAGAGATCTTAAAGGCCAAACTGCCGAATGAAAACGGCTCAAGTAAATGACTTTTGACACTTTTAGGGTTGATAATAAATAGCAGTAACAACGGCCTATTAACTTATCCCCAGCTGCTATTCTCTCTGAAACCTGACATGATGCTGTTTCCTCCTGAATTGGAGAACTGTATGCAAGAATGTATGTCTGAATGTTCCATGTTTCCAAGAGATGTGTTTATGGGATGTTGCTATATTGGAACAGTTCATTTGTAGAAAGTACTGTATCCATTATTCGGCTATGGTTTCCAATAGTTAAATAATTCTAAATTCCCCTTCATTTTGTATGGATTTTCATTAGAGTCTTTAAGTATGTTGTGTTTTGCTTAATGGTGAGTGGTTTGACTAGTAGCATCACATCTACCTTTAAAATAAGGAAAAATTGGCATCCAAGCTACCTTCTTTAAATAGTTTGAGTTAGTCTGGTTGGTCGGTAGCAAATTGGGGTCTCTTGTCTGGTTCTAAATCGATAATAAAAAACTGATTTAGAATTACAATCCCTACTGTGTGCAAACAAGCCACGCGACTCAACAAATCCACACCGACCCTCCGAGAAGTAACCTACCCAGGCCCATTCATCTACCCTATTATTAAAAATTTACCCCGACTAAGGCACCTAACCCACACATCCCTGAAAACTTTGAACAACTAACCATGACCAAATCACCTGACATGCACATCTTTGGATTGTGGAAGGAAACCAGAGCATCCAGAATAAGCTCATGCAGACACTGGAAAATATGCACCGAGAGAGTATTGCGTTCAAAGTTCACGTATGGTAGTTGTTCGTGTCTTTCATTCCGGATGTTGAATTCGGTTGGTTTAAACAGTGTTTTGTGTATAAAGATTCTTTCAATCACTAAGAGTTCTCTGGGTGTAGAAGAAATGAAGTTGGGGGTTTTACAAAAGGTAATGAAGGCAAAGCTGTAGGAATTGGCAGACAAGCTGGTGTTGGGGTTGTGTTTGTCTGTGTAAATATGAGAGATAATTACAGCTAGAGCTTGGCAATTACATTTGGTAGAAACGCCATCAGAGTTTTCGGAAATGGCTAGAATTCAATTTCAAATGAGGTGCCTTGAACATGAGAAGGAATTGAAACTGTTTGAATTATGATGAAAAGTAGAAATAAAAGAAAAGGAAATGAAGAAGAAAGAAAGAAAAAGAGAGAAGAAAAGCAGAGAGTTTCAACTTCAAAAGTTATTAATTAGAGAGGAAAGTTGACATATAAGGTCGAGATGAAGGTAGATGGTAGACTGGATGAGGAGGATAGTGAGGATGAGCAACCCCATAGTAGCCAAAGGCCTGACGGAAATCTGTTTAAATAAACCCAGGCATTATCAAAATTTGATGAGAGTAATGGAGGAGCCTTTTTAATCTCATTTGAGAAAGTGGCGAAACAAATGCAGTGCCTAGTGACCATGTGGATTTAGTTAATCCAAACAAAGCTGATAGGTATTTGCATCCCTATCGGAGGAGATGAAGAAAGCCATCTGAAGTGCATATGAGCTTGTACCAGAAGCCGACAGTGTTTCAGGAATCTAAAATAGTGTCCCTGGTTAAACGCACATTGAGTTTGAAAGAATCTAACAAAGTAATTTTGAAAAGTGGGGAAGGGCATTAAAAACAGAACAAAGCTATAGCACTGTTAGAGAGATTCTTGTTTTGGAGAAGTTCAACAATTCACTTCCTGCAGTCGTGAGAACTCGTGTGGAATAGCAGAGAATTAAAATGGCAAGATTCGAAGCTGAAATGGCTGATGATAATGATTTGGTTCAGAAATCAAAGGCTGGTTTCTGTGAGAGATTGAGAAGAATGTGCGAGATCTTCTTAAAACATATCCCTGTGAGAGTAAGGTTTATTGGCATAGGCCAGGAGTAGCAGGTAAAGGGGTTACAGCATTAAGAGGCACAGAAGCATGTAATTCTTTTATGCTGAGACATGAGGAGCTATGTCATTCAGAAGGACTATTGGAGAGATGAGAAGTGCTCCATCATGTAACGTGTGGTCAGAGTGTCCAGTGGAAACATCAACAGATTTATTCTCCAATGGGGAAGGAGGCCTTGAGCCTGGTTTTGGCGTTACAACATTTCAGCATTTCAATTGCCAATAACATACCTGAGACAAATCTTTATCAATGATCACGACCCCTTAAAGTTATTGAAGAAGTTTAGGGCGTCGAATACCAGTCTGATTCAATTGAGCTTATTATTGCTGCTATTCAATTTGAAATTATACCGTTGATAGGTCGAGAAACCTAAGATTTGACATGTTGTGGAGACTTGGATGAAGAAAGACAAAGGCATTCTGTGGCAGGAGTAAAATGACTGAAATCGAAACTAGTTGTGAACATTTGTATGCTCAGAGTCAATGTAAAGTATATGCATTTCAGTCTACTAATAGAGGACGATTAGCAGGCCTAAAATTAATATATTTTTATATATTGATGGATCATTTTATTAAAGGTGAGTTGTGAGTTTACTATCACTGTAAAGAGGTTATGTTCTCTTATGTTGTTTTTGAAGAGAGGTTATAAAGGCAGAGGTGCAGAACTGCTGTCTGAACACAGTTTAAGTAAATAACTGAGGAGGCCTTTAGGTTTTATTAAATGGTGGTAACAATCGAAGGGCAGTTGCCAGCTCTCCCAGACCAGGTTTTCTCGTTTTGCTTTTATCAGCAGCATTCAGAAGCTGTTGGTGATCCTCGAAGGGTTGGAAGTATCAATACATGATCCACAGCTGCTTTTCTCTCTGAGATCTCTGTTCATGTTGTTTCCTCCTGGATCAGAAAATTGCATGTAAGAATCGGTATTTGAATATATCTTTGTGCCAAGCAGTGTATACCAAGAAGGTACAGTATCTATTGTTTGTGTCAGTGTTCCAACATATAAGCTATCCCAAAATGTTCTTTACTTCGATTGGATTTTAAACAAAACATTTGAATAGATTATATTTTGCTTAACGTCGAGTGATTTGACCATTCACAACATATCTGGAACGCACACTTCACATCTATGTTTAAAATAAGAATAGGTATGGGTCTAAGCGGCCTTCTTAAAATATTTTGCGGGGATCTGGTCTGGTCCACAACACTTGTAGCAGAGGGGTTTCTGACTGACTCCTGTAATTGAAAAGTTAGTGGAGGGGCTGGAGATGGTTTGCTGGAGGTTTCTGCTGTGAGCTGCCTCAGACATTCAGGGAGACCTGAGGATTTGGTGACCCAACTCTGGATGGAGCATGGGGACTGTAGTTACAGCATCTGAGCCTGCAACATGAACAACAAATGGAGTAGAGGCTGCAGAGAAGGGAAACTCTGAAACCACGGAGTGAGTGTGTGTTGGGAAAAGGATCTGCTGTATCCACCCCAAGTATTCCATGAACAGCTTCCCAAGCTACACTTAACCCAGTAGCAGAGTGTGAGGGGACCCTGACTGAACAAGGAACTGGTCACAGAGCGGTGTCACCTCCTTCAACACGACCTGCAGCATCACACCAGGGGGAGGATGGTGCTGCCAGTGACTATTAGGGTCACTGTTTCATTCAGCTTCGATAATCCAGAACTTTCTAGGCAGAACTAGGTGACATATCCATCATTTCCCAGTATCTCAACATTGATGTCACCATTCGGTGATGGAGGGTATATGTGGTGGATGAGGTAAATACATTGTTTCTCCCTCAGCAGGGAGCTGCCGGGTGTATCCAGTATAGTGGTATTCCCGATGGTATGCATGGCATCTGCAGAATATCCATGTCAATGGGGAGAGGTAGAGGAACTGATGGAGCTCTCTCTCTCTCTATTAATGTTACAGTGTACCCATGCACAGTACATCATGTTGGCGAATACCCACTGTCCTGGCAGCAGTCATGGTCTCTTCATTCAGAAGCAGTCAGCCAGTCCCATCGTCATTGGGTCTCCACGTAGAAAGAAATGAATATATCTTGGATAAAAGCCGTCCTCTTGATGCACATTTCAAAACACCATCCCCACCACTAATCAACCACATTAAAGTATTCCATATGTACGGAGAGCAATTGGATCACTTGGAGTGTCTGGGAGCAGGGATGGAGCAAAACCTCCCATGTCTGAACGGGTCTGAGTGCGCCCCACCCCCCAACCCCCCCGAGAACACAGTATCAATAAGTCCTAAAATCCCTCTCCATTTCAGTAACATATTGCTTTCCGTTATTCCTGGAAAATTAAATGACAGATTATATCATGTTAAAATCCACCTGCCAAACTATTATCTATTGCCTTTACCTCTCTGAATCTATTTGCAGACTCTCCACCCTCTCTTGATAATTTAATCTCTTGCTTACCACAACGACATCACCAAACTCAGCATCTGTATATCTGTTCCATCCTCCTGATCATTAATATAGACTGTAAATAGTTAAGAACCAAGTAGAACAGAGAACATAGAATATACATAGAAAAATACAGGCCCTCGATGTTGCGCCGACCGAAGCCTACCTAACCTACACGAGCCCAATAACGTCCATATGCTTATCCAATGCCCACTTGAATGACCATAAAGAGGGAGAGTCCACCACTGATACTGGCAGGGCATTCCAGGAACTCACAACACGCTGAGTAAAGAATCTACCCCTAACATCTGTCCTATACCAACCTCCCCTTAATTTAAAGCTGTGTCCCTTAGTTACAGCTGACTCCATACGCGGAAAAAGGTTCTCACTGTCAACCCTATCTAAACCCCTAATCATCTTGTACACCTCTATCAAATTTCCCCTAAACCTTCTTTTCTCCAATGAGAACAGCCCCAAGTGCCTCAGCCATTCCTCATACGATCTTCCTACCATGCTAGGCAACATCCTGGTAAACCTCCTTCCTATAGTATGGCGACCAAAACTGTACACAATACTCCAGATAAGGCCGCGCCAGAGTCTTATACAACTGCAACATGACCTCAGGACTCCGGAACTCAATTCCTCTACCAATAAAGCCCAGTACGCCATATGCCTTCTTCACAGCACTAATTACCTGGCTGGCAACTTTCAGAGATCTGTTTACATGGACACCAAGATCCCTCTGCTCATCCACACTACCAAGTAGCCTCCCATTAATGCAGTAATCTTTCTTCTTGTTACTCCTACCAAAGTGAATGACTTCACACTTAGCTACATTGAACTCCATTTGCCACCTTTCTGCCCAGCTCTGCAACTTATTTATATCCCGCTGTAACCTGCCATATCCTTCTTCGCTGTTCACTACTCCACCGACTTTCGTATCATCCACAAACTTGCTCACCGAGCCTTCAAGCCCCTCCTCCAGGTCATTTATAAAAATGACAAACAGCAAAGGTCCCAAAACAGATCCTTGTGGAACACCACTAGTAACTGCACTCCAACATGAACCTTTACCATCAACTACTACCCTCTGTCTCCTTCCAGCCAGCCAATTCCTAATCCAAACCTCTAATGCACCCTCAATGCCATACCTCCGTAATTTTTGCAGTAGCCTACCATGGGGTACCTTATCGAACACCTTGCTAAAATCCCTCGTCCACTTCCTTAGTCACTTTCTCAAAGAACTCAATAAGTTTTGTGAGGCACGACCCGCCCTTCACAAAACCATGCTGACTATCCTTGATCACATTATTCCTATCCAGATGTTCATAAATCCTATCCCTTACAATTCTCTCTAAGACTTTGCCCACAACAGAAGTGAGACTCACTGACCTATAGTTATTAGGTCTGTCCCTACTCCCTTCTTGAATAAGGGGACCACATTCGCTATCCTTCAGTTTTCTGGCACTATTCCTGTAGACAACGACCACATAAAAATCAAGGCCAATGGCTCTGCTATCTCCTCCCTAGCTTCCCAGAGGATCCTAGGATACTGGCTACTCTGCGACCCAACTGGTTACCTCCTGTCTAACTGATTGAGACTGATTTATCCTGAGTGCCTGCTTCCTGTATGATATCCTCTCCTTCCCCACTCCTGTGCAACACAGTCGAAAGGTTGAATAAGAACAAGGAGCATCTGTGAGGAATCCAACCCCTCGATGAGGCTGATGTCAACGTGGCCTCTGTTCCATTTTCCTGCCATCTTTCCATTCCAAACTCTAGTCTCATGTTGTAGATTGCGCCACATGAAAAAATATCCACTCCATATCTACACTTTCAATTACCTTTAGCATTTTACAGACCTCAATGAGATCTCCTTTCATTCTTATAAACTCGAGAGTATAGGCCTAAACTGCTCAATTTCTCTTCATAAGGCAAACACTTCAAATATGGAATCAATCTGATGAAGCTCTTCTGAATTGCCTCCAATGGAAATACATCATTCTGCAGGACACCCAAACTGTACTCCAGTTGCAGCCTCACTAATCCCTTGCATAGCTACACCAACACTCCCTACCTTTCTACTCTATCCTTTTATAAATAAACACTGAAATTATGCTTGTATTTCTCATTACTTGCAGTACCCACAGGCAGGTTTTCTGCGATAAGCAAGCAGACACCCAGATCCCTCTGTACCTAAGCACTTTGAACTTTCTCTCCATTTAGATAATAATTTGTCTTTCTATTATACTGGCCACCTTGAATAGCCCCATATTTATTCACTTTAATTTTCCTTGCCAAATGTTGACCCATTCACCCAACCTATCCATATAGTTTTAAAATCTCTTGCATTATCATTCCGAAGTAATTTCCCACCAATGCTAGTGTCATCTAAAAATGTGGCATCGTATTTTCTATCCCATCAACCGAGTACAGTAATAACATCAATTGCAAATGGTTGAGGCATGAGTACTGAAATCAATGGCACCCCAAAAATTGCATTTGCCAAAAGAAAATGACACATTCATTCCATCTGACTCCATTTTGTTGGTTAACCAATCTTCCATCCGAGCTAATAAATTACTCCTAAACCCATGTTGTCTGATCTTACCATTTACTCTTTGGAGAAGCGACATATCCGATGCCTTCAGGAAGACCAGATATGTTCCATCTCCAGGATTCCCACTATCCACCTTGTTTGTGACATCTTCAAATAACTCAAGCAAACAATTCAAACACGACTTAGCCTTCGTAAAACCATGTTGACTCTGATGGATTGTGGTTTAACTTTGCAAATGTCCTGAACAATGGACTCTAACAATTTGCCTTAAATTACAATAGTTTATTGTTACACTTTAGTCCCTAATGTATACCATTATTATAAGTTCTTCCTTTTCGAAAACCTTCACGTTTTCTTTGAATTCCTATTTAATGGGCACACGTTTTTAAGAGATCTGCTCCAATTACTGTGCAAGAGGTATGTGTGGCTGAATGGACTCACCATCCTGCTGGTGTACAAACTCAATGGGCTGACGTCTTTCTGGTGTTCCCATGTTGTCATCTCCAAGGCCAGAATGACCTCCTCCTGTTGATGCTTTAGAGGATTGGGAGATTATGGAATCTTCCTGTTGCTGCGTAACATTTTGAGGAGCTGATGGGTCTTCTCATATTTCTCCATAACAGGTGGAAACACTGAATGGTCTCCTCATGTATACCGGAGATGGGAGTGTGGGAGTGATTGGTCTTCTCTTGTTCCCAGACAACAGACACGTGTCAAAATTACCTTTTCCTTTCTCATGAAAGAAGTCTCAGATAGTTTTTATCCTTATCCAATTCCCTTGCAATAGGCTCGGTGGGTCCGAATGGCCTCCTGTTATCTCAGTGTAACAAATCTCCTGTCACTGTGTGACCTCTTCCAGTTCCTATGTTACAGACTTGAGGAGGCTGAATGGATTGATCCTGTTGCTGTTTAACAGGATACTGGTGCAGCATGGCCTACTGTTATAGGCTCGAGTGGCTGATTGGCCTCCTTCTGTAAATATATATCAGGCTCCAGGGACTGAATAGCCTCGTCCTGCTTTGATGTAACAGGTTCGAAGGCCTGAATATCCGTCTGTTGTTCCTGTGTAACAGGCGAGAGAACGGAATGGATTCCTCCATTATCTGTGTAATTCACTTCACTTGTTGACTCCTTCTGCCATCTATGTTGAAATAAGATAATCCTTTATTTTTGTAAACTCCAATGGCTACTGGGTCAAACTGATCATCCTTTCGTTATAAGCTAGCACCTTCATTGCAGGAATCAGTTGAGGGAACCATCTCTGAGCTGCCTCCAATATAACAACATCCTTTCTTCATAGAAGAGGCTAAATCTGTACACACTACTCCAGATCTGATCTCTCTGTACCGCAGCAGCAACACTTCACAAGCCTGCTGTAAAGTTCCCACCCAGGTTAGAGCTGTCTCAGCTCTCTGGGGGAATACAGAGCAGTGTTGGGAGATCATTGCCCTTCTTTACTCCATCAGCATAACGGGAGATCTGGAGAAATTAAAGTTTGAGAAGTTAATAAATGATGTGGCAAGATGATCTGTCATTAACATCCCCAGAGCCCACGTCGCTCAGATTCCACAGAATCTAGTAAGGTGGAGCGCAAAAACAGCAAGGAGGAGCAAACATTGATGGGAATTATATATCCAAATGAAAGCTGCAATACAAATGCTGGACATGTTATAAAACAGGAAATGAGATATACACATTTGTGGATACTGCAGTAATAATGTACTGTTTACATTATATCTAAACTGTGTTAATCCAATTGAATGCTAATGCTGGGAAAAATGGATTTCATGACCACGTGTGAGATGGTTTGCATGAACACTATGTCGAGCACTGAGCTCGAGATCAGGTTATTTAGGAATTGGTGTTGAGTGATCAGAAGAGCTAATTGACAATTTTGCTGTAAAGGACCTTTTGGGAACAGTGACCACAATGTATTGGTTTTCTTTTATGCTGTTTGAGTACACAACAGTTTTTGTTTTATTTGAAGTAACTGTTATAAATCTGAGTCATGCAAGCCATGAAGGTGTGAGGAGAAAGTGGGGACTACAGATGCTGGAGATCAGAGTCGAAGAGTGTAGTGCTGGAAAAGCACAGTCAGGCAGCATACTAAGAGTAGATAAATCGATGTTTCGGGCATAAGCCCTTCATCAGGAATGAAGCTTCTGGGCCAAGGGGGCTGAGAGATAAATGGGAAGAGGGTGCGGCAGGGGGGAGGTAGCTGGGCCTGTGATAGGTAGATGAAGGTGGGATTGAAAGTGATAAGTGACGAAGGGAGACAGAATGCCTCATCTACTGCATCCATTAAACCCAATGTGGTCTTCTCTACATTGGCGAGGCAGGAGGTCAACTTGTGGATCATTTCAGAGAATATCTCTAGGACAGCCAATTGAATAAATCCATCATCTTGTGGCTGAGCACTTTAACTCCCCTCCCACTCTGCCAAGTACATGAGGATCCTGGGCCTGCTCCATCGCCAAATCCAAGCCACCAGAAGCCTGGAGGAAGAAAGCCTCCTCTTCTGCCTTGGGACCCTCTAACCACAGGGGATAATAGTGGATTTCCCCATTTCCCCATTTCCCCTAATCCCACGTTATCCTACTCCAAACGTCCAAATCAGCACCGCCCTTTTGAACATTCCTATGTGTCCACCTTCCTCCCTATCATCTGTTCCACCCTCCTTCCTCTCTGACTATCACATTCAACCCCACCTTCATCTACTTATTAGATGAAAGGAAGCAGCTTAGAAAAATGCCAAGTGTTGTAGTAAGCCAGTGGATTCAGAGAAATGTCGGACCCAGCAAAGGATGACCAAGAAACTGAGAATAAAATCAAAAAGAGAAAAAGCGTGCAAATGAAAGAAAAACATAAAGACTGCTAAAAAACGTCTATCGATGTATGAAAAAAAATAAAAACAAGGTCAAATGTGGAACGGTTGGTGTGCGTTCAGGATAATTTATTGCAGAAAACAGAGAAATCGCTGGGAAAAGAAACAGTTTCTTTGTGTCTATCTTCATGGAAGAATGTCCAGAAATTCTCCCAGAAATACCAAGTGACCATGGGACTTGTGTAAGTAAAGTCTAAGAATATTCTTATCAGTGTTGGGGTTATCTTTGAAAAGAAAGCTGGATTGAGTATTTATAAATCTGACAGACGAGATGTACTTCATACAAGAATTTCAGAGGAAGTAGCAATAGACATGTTGAGTGCATCGCGGATTGTCACTTTATTTTCCGACACATTCCCGAAAGGCATTTAGCCAATCAGGATAAGGCAAAGATTATAAATATTATCCAACAGTTTAAGAAAGGATGGATTTGGAGAATGTAAACTACAGACCAGTTATCTTGTCATCCGCAGTCAGGTATCTGTTGGACTCGATTATAAAAAGCATGCTTCTAGATATTTAGAAGGTAATAACATAACTGGGGAGTATGTGAATGTACCGATGGAAGGAAAACCAGAAGTGGCAAACATTATTTGGAGTATTTTGAAGATGATTCTTGTGGACATAGGCAATGAAAAACCATTGGATAACGTACAGTTGGATATTCGTGAGCATTTTTTAAAGAACTCACACAGCAAGTTCATAAGAAAAATTAAAGCGAGAGGTATTGTGGGCGGCACGGTGGCACAGTGGTTAGCACTGCTGCCTCACAGCGCCGGAGACCCGGGTTCAATTCCCGCCTCAGGCGACTGACTGTGTGGAGTTTGCACATTCTCCCCGTGTCTGCGTGGGTTTCCGGTTGCTCCGGTTTCCTCCCACAGTCCAAAGATGTGCAGGTCAGGTGAATTGGCCATGCTAAATTGCCCGTAGTGTTAGGTAAGGGGTAGATGTAGATGTACATGTAGGGGTATGGGTGGGTTACGCTTCGGCGGGGCGGTGTGGACTTGTTGGGCCGAAGGGCCTGTTTCCACACTGTAAGGAATCTAATCTAATCTAATCTTAAAAACATATGCAAATGGGAAAGTAAAAATTAGGTTTCCATTCATGTGAATGTAATTGGAAGATAGAGGATGTCGTGCACCAGTTCCATCGAGTGTTGGTGAGACTAAACGGAGAATATTGTGCATCGTTCGGAGTCCCAATCTAAGAAAGAATGTACTGACTACAGAGGAACTGCAAAAGGTATTATCCGGATTAATCCGTAAAATGGCAAGATTGTCTAATGGGGAACCTCAGCCTGTAATCTCGAGTTTCAAAACAAGAGAGTAGATTGTGGTTAATCTTAGAAACATCGAAAGGACTGAATAACAGAGGGACATGGAGAAGTACAAGTCGGCGAGATAAGGGAGAATCCCAGGGTATTCCACACGGACAAGTAGAACAGAATTAGAAACCAAGTGGCAATGTGTGTGTCAAGCTGGAGATCATCGATGGATTGTTCCATGAGACCTTCACATCTATTTTACTTGGAAGAAGAACGAGGCAGGTACAGAATTCAAGAAGATGGACTTGAAAGCTCTTGAACAGTTTGATGTAAAACATGAGAAAGGATTTGAGGCTTTGCTCTGTACAAATTTGGACCAATCTCCATGTCTGAATGAGTTGTATCACAGGCGGCTGTTGGGGTCAAAGGAAGAAAGACCCTGACTGAATATTTTAATTAGAATCTGACCATAGTGGAGGTGCCAGAGAACTGGAGAACTGCTAATATGATTCCACTTCACAGTAAGGGTGGGAGAGATAGACCAAGGAACTATAGGCGAGTGAGTATTAGATCACCGTTAAGGAAACGACAGGATAAAATAGGGAAGGAGAAAATCGAACTCCATAAAGAGTCACAAGGTTTGATCAGGGATAATTATCATGACTTTATCAGAAGGAAGTCACGTCCAATAGATTTGATTGAATTAGTTTGAGGAGATCGATTATATAGTTTTGAAGGAAGGCCTTTGACAAATTTCCACCTGGGAAACTGAAAAATAAAGTAAAATCTCACGATATGATGGATAACTTGACAAGTTACAACGAAAATTATTTTAGTGGCAGGTGACAGAGGGTGGTGGGAGAAGGCTGTTTGTGTGACTGGAGACCAGTGTCTCCTTGTGTACCACAGGGATCAGTGCTGTGTCGCTTATTGTTTGTGTTATTCATAACAAAATATAGATAGATCTGAATGTGGAAGGGGTTTGGTGGAGTGTAGGGGAGGTGTGATAAGTAAGTATATGTTTGACATAAAAGATTGACCGGTTTGTTCACAGTGAGGAGGAAGGCCTTAAGTTACAGGAAGATGCAGATGGAATGGTCAGATGGGCAGATCAATGGCAGATGGAACGTAACCCTGATAAATATGAGGTGATGCACTTTGGGAGAAGGAACCAGGCAGGGGACGACTCAATGAATGGCAGCACACTGGGAAGCTCAGATTGTGCTTCCCCACACATCCCTGAATGTGACTGGACAGGTTAATGCTTAAAAATGTGTTGCTGGAAAAGCGCAGCAGATCAGGCAGCATCAAAGGAGCAGGAGAATCGATGTTTTGGGTAGGTTCCTGAAGAAGGCTTATGCCCAAAACGTTGATTCTGCTGCTCCTTTGATGCTGCCTGACCTGCTGCGCTTTTCCAGCAACACACTTTTTAAGCTCTGACCTACAGCATCTGCATTCCTCACTTTCTCCTGGACAGGTTAATGAACTAGTTAAGAATTGGACTTTGGGTGTAGCGTTTCCGAATCAGGATGTAGATTATAAGAGCAATACAGGGCTTTGGTTCGGACAAAATGGAATACTATATGTAGCTCCGGGAACCACATTCCAGGAAGGATGTGATTGTACTGGAGAGGGTGCAGAGGTGATTCACCAGGATGTTCCCTGGGATGGAGCGTATCAGCTATGGAGAGAGGCTGGATAAGCTCAGGTTGTTTAGATTGGAGCAGAGAAAGCTGAGGGGTCAGTGATTCAGAAGGATAAGATTATAAACGACACAGACAGGGTGGAGGGTCAAGAACAAAGGAGCACACTTTTAAAGTGAAGAGTTTGAGATTCAGAGATGATTTAAACATTTTTTCACCTCGAGGTGTGGGGTTCTGGGATTACTTCCTGAGAGGGGAATGATCACCTCTCAATTGTTAAAAAGCACTTGGACGAGCAATTGGAAGTATCATAACATTCCAGGCTATGGGCCTGGTGGAGGAAAGTGGGACTAGTATAGATTGTGCTGTATTTCTTTTGGCACAGAGTCTATGCCCCTGTGAGTGTATGGTGTGGAAGGTCAATTATTGAGCAGTTTAAGGCAGGAATTGATGAGTTTCTGAAGAATTATATTCATAAGGGTTATAACAGTGAACTGTATTTGCTTGTTAAATTATGTCAATGTTAGAAATATGAGAAAACAAGTGCGGTTTCCTTACTGTTTGAAACCAGAGAATGGAAAATGGGGATCAGGGAAATGGCAGAACTATGAAGCCACTACTTCCATTCTGTCTTCACAAAACTTTCTAACAATACAAGGAAAACCGAGTCTGGTGTGGGAAAATGATAGAGTACATGGAACATAGAACATAGTTAGTAAATGGTTTAGCAGAAATTATTGTGACTCAAAGTAATGGTCATAGACAACACTAACATAGATTTATGAAATGGGAATTATGTTTGAGATACAAACTGGGAGACAAATGAAAGAGAAGCAATGATGTAAAACATTATGATTTTTAGAAAAATGTTGGTAAAGCTCCAATCTCAATTTGCAAAATCAAATCTGAGTGGATTGGAGCGATATATGGATATGTTTCTAGAATGGGATAGCTGGTAGGAAACAGTGAATAGAAATAAACAGACGCGTCAAGTAACAGCCTGACATTTTCTGAAAGGTATGATTTTGTGAGTATGACTATGTCCCAGACTCCCCATTACCTTCCCTGGATACCTCCTGTCTCATCAGCAGGACAGACACAGCAGAAGTGGCGGTATAGTGGGATACAGTTGGAAGGGAATTGCTCTTGGATTCCTCAACAGTGACTCTTTATCCCATGAACTCTCATGGCATTAGTTTGCACATGGAAAAGGAAACTTCCTGCTGATTACCATGTACCAGCCTCTCTCAACTGATGAATCAATACTCCTCCATGCTGATCAATACTTGGAGAAAGCACTGAGGGTAGCACGTACGCAAGATGTATTCTGGGTGGGGGATTTCAATGTTCACCACCAACAGTATCTCAGCTACAGCAATACTGATCGTGCTGGCCGGGTGCTAAAGGATATAACTGGTGGCAGGTGGTGAAGGAACCTACAAGTGGAAAATACATACTTGACCACAGCCTTACTAACCTGCCAGTTGCAGAAGTATCTGTCCATGACAGTATCGGTAAGAGTGACCACCGCATAGTCATTGTGGAGACAAAGTCACACCTGCATATTGAGAATAACCTCCACCATTTTGGGTGGTACTATCACGGTGCTTAATAGGGCAGACTTCGAACAGATCTAGCAGCTCAAATCTGGATGTTCATAAGGTGTTGTGGGTCATCAATAACAGCGGAATTGTACACCCACTCAACCTTATGGCCTGGCATATCCCCCTCGTAACAATTGACATCAATCCAGAGAATCAACATTGGTTCAGTGGAGTGTGCAGGATGGCAGGAGCAGCACCAGGCATACCTGACAATGAGGTGTCAGCCTGGTGAAGCCACCAAAAAGGATAACTTGTGCGCCAAACAGCATAAGCAGTAAGTGATAGACAGAGCCAAGTGATCCCACAAGCAACGGTTCAGATCTAAGCTCTGCAGTCCTTCCACATCTTGTCGAGAAACGTTGGGGACAATTAAACAATTCACCAGAGGAAGAGATTCCACAAATAACCCCTTCCTCCATGATGGAAGAGCCCAGCGCTTCAGTGTATAAGATAAGGCTGATGCATTCGCAACAATCTTCAGTCAGAAGTGCTGAGTGGATGATCCATTTCAGCCTCCTCCAGTGGTCCTCAGCAATTCAGTTACCAGTCATCAACCAATTTGGTTCAGTCCACACGATATCCAGAAACGATTGGAGATACTGGATACTCCATAGGGTCCATAATCTGACAACATTCTGGCAATAGTACTGAAAATTTGTTCTCCATATCTTGCCACTCCCCTAGCCAAACTGTTTCAATACAGTTACAACAATGGCTTTTCCTCATTTTGTGGAAAATTACCCCAAGTATCTCCTGCATATAAAAAGGAGAACAAATCCAATCCGGCCAAATACCACCCTATCAGTCTTCTCTCGATCATCAGTAAAGTGGTGGAATGTCTCAGTGCTTTTAAGCAGCACGTCAATGACGCCCAGTTTGGGCTCCACCAGGGCCACTCAGCTCCTGACCTCATTACCGTGGTTCAAACATGGACAAAAGAGCTGAATTCCAGAGGTAGGGTGAGAGTTACAGCCCTTTAAGTCAAGGCTGAATTCGACCCTGTGTGGTATCAAGGGGCCTTAGCAACACTGGAATCAATGGGTATCAGAGGGAAACTCCCCGCTGGTGAGAATCATACCTGACACGTAGGAAGATAGTCATGGTTGATAAAGGGCAGTCAACTCAGCTCCAAATCTGTAGGAGTCCTCGAGCAGTGACCGAAAACTTCTTCAGGGCTACTTCATCAATGACCTTCCCTCCATTTTAAGGTCAGCAGTGGGGATGTTCGCCAATGATTGTACAATGTTCTGCAACATTTGTGGCTCCTCAGATACTGAAGCAGTCCATGTTCAAACGCGACAAGATCTGGAGAGTATCCAGGCTGACAATTGGCAAGTAATATTCAGGCCACACGAATGCCAGACAGTGACCATCAACAATAAAATACAATCTCACCTGCCCTTTGGCATTCAATGGTGTTACTATCACTGAATCCCCAGTATCAAATTCCTTGTGGGTAATCATTGCTCAGAAACTCACTGGTCTCGCCACATGAACACAGTAACTATAAGAGCAGGTCAGAAAGTAGGAATACTGCGGCGAGTAACTCACATCCTGACTTCCAAACGTCTGTCTATCATCTTCAATGCATAAGTCAGAAGTGTAGTAGAAGACTCCCAATATGCCTGGAGGAGTGCAGCCCCAACAACACTCAAGAAGCTTTACACCATCCAGGACAAAGCAGCCAGTTTGACTGTCCCTTCATCCACAATGCTCCACCATCAACGCTCAGCAGCAGCAGATGTGTTTTACTATATACATGCTACAATGAAATGATTCACCAAAGATCCTCAGATGCCATCTTCCCAACTCACAACCATGTCTATCTAGAAGGACAAGGGCTACAGATGTATGGGAATACCATCATCTTCAGGTTCCCTCCAAGCCATTCACCATCCTGACTTGGAAATATATCACCGCTCCTTCACAGTCACTGGGTCAGAATCCTGGGATTCCCTCCCTAATGGCATTGGAGGTCAAACACAGCAGGTGGACTGCAGCGTTCAACAAGGCAGCTCACCACCACCTTCTCAAGGGCAACTAGGGACAGGTAATAAATGCTGGCCCAGCCAGTGACACCCAGATTCACGAAATAAATAAATAGAAATTAACAGAGGAAGTTTGCTGAGGTGTCACAAGGACCGGTGCTTGGGGCCCAGCTGTTCACAATGCCCTTTAAATATTTGGTTACTGGAATCAGATACAATATATCCCAACCTGCTGACAGCACTAACGGTTATGATAGCATCATAATTTCCTTTTCCACAATTAAATATCTTCCCTGGGAAACTGCTCCTTTCACTCTCACAGACGATGCTACATGTGAGGCAGTTGTGATCACTTTCACCAAAGTGCTCTCCCAACGTGAGTTCTGAAACCTATCCTGGCTCGTTGCCGAACACCAATTCCAAAATAGCCTCTCCCCTCGTCGGTCTGTTTACATACTGAGCAAGGAAACCCTCTTGAAAACATCTGACAAAAACGGATTCATCCACACCATCTGCACTTAGGAGGTTCCAGTCGATATTGGAAAAGTTAAAATCATCCATAGCAGTAACCCTGCTACTTTTGCATTTTTCCAGAATCTGCCCGCCTATGAGATCTTCAATTTCTCTACTGCTATGAGATGGTCTGTAGAAAACCCCCAATGCGGTGATTGTTCTCTTGCTGTTCCTAACTTACACCCGGACTGACTCAGTTGACACGCCTTCCTCAACAACCTTCATTTCTGTAGCTGTGACGCACTCTCTGATTAGCAATGCTACTACCCCCACCTCGTTTTCCATCCACCCTGTTCTTTGTTAGATTACTTCCGGTGTGGAAACAGGACCTTCGGCCCAACAAGTCCACACCAACACTCCATCGAGCAACCCACCCAGAACCATTCCCCAACATTTACCCCTCCATTTAACAATTTAGCATGGCCAATTCACCTAACCTGCACATTTTTGGATTATGGAGGGAAACCGGACCACCCGGAGGAAACCCACGGGGAAAATTTGCAAACTCCACACAGACAGTTCCCTGAGGTGGGAATTGAACGCGGATCTCTGGCGCTGTGAGGCAGCAAGTGCTAAACACTGCGCCACCGCGCCGGCCCTAAAGATTTTTAAACTTTCTAAACCCTGGAGCATCAAGCAACCATCCCTGCCCCTGTGAAACCCACGTCTCTGTTATGGCCACGACATCGTAGCCCCAAGTACTGATGCATGCTCTAAGTTTGTCACTCTTATTTCGGACATTCCTTTCATTAAAGCAGACGCACTTTAACTGATCCCTTTGTTTCATCGCGTGAGAAACCTTCCTGATAGATTCAATATATCCCTGTCACTGTCCCGTCTGCAACTAACCCCGTCTCAGACATGCGGTCTGATTCCTACCCCCCTGGCAAACTAGTTTAAACCCGCCCGAATCACACGAGCAAACCTCCCAAACAGGTCATTTGTGCCCCTTCAATTCAGGTGCAACCCATCCTTCATGTACAGGGCCCACCTTACCCAGAGGGTATCCTGATGGTCTAAGTATCTGAAGCCCTCCCTCCTGCACCAGCCTCGCAGCCAAGTGTAAAGCTGCATTCGTTGACTGTTCCTCATCTCACGAGCTCATGCCACTGGTAGCAAACCTGAAATGACTACTCTACTCGTCCTACCCTTCAGCTTCCAAACTAACTCTCCGTAGTCACTTTTCAGATCCGCAGTCCCTTTCCTGGCTATATCGTTGGTGTCAAATGATCTGGTTTCCACAGCCTTCTGTGCTAAGGAATTCCACAATTTCACCACTCTCTGGCTAACGACGTTTGATCTTATCCCGTTCTAATGGATTTTCCCTTTGCTCTCAGCCTGTGTCCTCCTGCCAGTGCAAACGGCCTCCTAATTTTGACTGTATCCAGGTCATTCAGTATTCTGTAAGTTTCAATTGGATCACCCCTCATCCTTCTAATCTCCATCGAATATAAACCCAGAGTTCTCCAGCGTTCCTCATGTGTTAAACTTTTCATTGGTGAACCTTCTCTTGACACACACCAAGGCTAATACATCCTTCCTGAGGTATGAGGCACAAAATACTGGAAATGTGGTCTGACCAGAGCCTTAGAAAGCCTCAGAATCCCCAGCATTATATCCTACTCCTCTCAAGATGAATGACAACATTGTATCTGCCTTCTTAACTGACTCAACCTGCAAGTTTATCTAAGTCGAATCCTGCGCTTGGAATCCCAACTCCATTTGTTACTCAGATTTCTGATTTTTTTCCCATTTAGTAAATAGTCCATGCCTGTATTCTTCTTACCAAAGTGCATTACCTCATACCCTCCCACATTGTATTCCATCTCCTACTCCATTTCCTACTCTCCCAAACTGTCGAAATCTTTCTGCAGACTCCCTGTCTCCTCAAAATTACATGCCTCTCCACCTGTAATTGCTTCATCTGCAAACGTAGCCAGAATGCCTTCTGTCCCGCCACTCAGATCATTCACCTATAAAGTGAAATGTTGTGGTCCCAACACTGACTCTTGTGGAACACTGCTAGTCACCGGCTACCATCCTGAGAGGGACAATTTTATCCTCACTCTGCATCCTGTAAGAGACCCAACCTTTTATCCATGCTAGTACCTGTCCTCTGACACCATGGGTCCTTATCTTACTCTGCAGCCTCCTGTGCGGTACCATATCAGAGGCCTTCTGGAAGTTCAAATAGGTAAATGTCTTTGGTCCAACCCTTCGTTACTTCCTCAAATAATTCTCATTATCTTGAGAGCAATGTAGGTTATTGAAATGGGGAGCAAGCAGAAGGTCAGGGTCATTCCAACCGACAGAGTGGAGATGTTCCTCAAAGCAGTTTCTATTTGGCTCACTAATGTAAAGGAGACTGCATTGTGTGCAGCAATGACAGGAGATTGGATTGAAAGCGTACAAGTGAAATGTTGCTTCATCTGGAAGGTGTGTTTAGAGCCTTGGACAGTGAAGAGGGAAGAGATGAATGAGCAAATGCTGCAGCTTCTGCATTTACATGGGAAGGTGTCATGGGGTTGTGGGGAAGTGTTCAGGGTAATGGAGTTTGCCACAGAAGGAGTGGTCTCTGTGAACTTCTGACAGTTGGCGGGAGGGGAAGATGTGTTTGATGGTGTGGTCCTGCTGGAGGTGGTGGAAGTGGGGGAGGATGATTCTCTGAATGCAGAGTCTAGTGCAGTACAAGTGAGGATAAGGGGAGATCTATCATTGTTCTGGGAAGGAGGGGACGGAGTGAGGGCAAAAACGAGGGAGATGGGACAGTCACAGCTGAAGGCTCAGTACATCAGAGTGAGGGGATTTCTGGTTTAAGAGAAAAGGATGTCATGTAGGAAGCTTCTCAAAGGAATGTGGCATTGTCGAACAGAAATGACAGAGCCAGGGAAACTGGGAGAGTGGAGTCATCCTCAGCTGATCATGTGTTCAACCACATACGTAGGTTCCCCCTGAATGATTGAAAAGAGCCAGGCATTTCAAATGCAGATTTATGTCATATATCTGGAGTGTGAAAATAGACACAGATGAAGGTCAGCAGATGTGTGCGTGTGTGTGTGTGTTGGGGGGAGGGGTAATTTAAGCAGGTACTGATTAATAACTCTCAGTAATATTTGGCTCTGGTGAAAAAGGAGATGATGTGAAGATGTGAAGATGAACCACCCATGGTGCACAAAGGCTGTGAAGGATACTAATCAATCACAAACTAAAGAATTCAGATTGGTGAGCTGTAGCGTTGGCCACATTTGGGAAGTTTACTTTCGGAACAAGAAGCAGATTGCATAAACCAAAATACAAAGAAAAACATTCCAAAACTGGCAAGAAATATGAAAAGAAACTAACCACAGGTGTTTTCCCATATTGAATAAAAATCGTTCATCATGTGTGTGTGACCCTTGGAAGGAAGGCAGGAAAGAATATTTGGGACAACTCACTGGAGGATGTGACTGGGGAACTGGTTTCAAGGAAGAGGCAGAGAATTTAAAACAGTATTTTACATCGTTCCTCGCAGGGGAATGCACGAATAGTTTCAATATTATAAACACAATTGTAGTCAGATGAAAATTTTGCACTGTCTCGAACAAAGCAAACAGAAAAGACCAAAGGTAAACAGCTCATCAGCAATTCATAGCTTGCTTTAATAGAAATGGTTACAGAGTGACTGGTGACACAGTGAAATATTTCATAACTTTCGGGATTACAGGAGTGTTCCAGTGAAACTGGCGAAACTCCAAAGTGGCCCCTGTCTTCAAGAAGAGAGTGAGTCTTCAAGTGTTTAGGTGCTCCCTTTGTCTGAATTATGGAGCATATTTGAGAGGATTAATGACCTCATGATGCACTTTCATCCTGAGTGATTTTAAAGAAAGTAAAACTCTGCTCCTTCCTCTGATTCGTTATATACTGGGGGATGAACATTTTGCTCAAGCTGAATTATTTTGAAAATTATCTGGAACATTGTACAAACGACATCATCCAGAGAATTCTAGAAACTGCACTCATAAGAACTTTTTATAACCATGTGGGGGTATTGCAGAGGTGAGAGAGAGAGAGAGAGAGAGAAAGAGAGAGAGAGAGAGAAGGTGCTGCTTTGCAGTGGTGAGAGCGTGAGTGTGAGAGAGTAGAGAGAATACGGTGACCCTTATCCTGATAAAGTGGAGAAGGATATTGATGTTTTTCCTGTATTGCTGGACTTTTCTTCGGACCGCAGATACTGCGCTGAGCTGGGTGGTGTGCTCAGACCATGTTCTGCGAAGAGAATGGTGCCCCTCTGTACTAGACTATTCTCTAGGACCTCGGTGCCCCTGTCGACAAGCTGTGGTGTAATTGACCATTACCTGCCATGCTCGGGTAAACTGCCATGCCGGAGGAAACATCACAGAAGCGCTTCACAGGAGGCTCCCAAGGACTGAGAATGTCACCTAAACAGGGGACGAAACGTCTGCAACACAAATTCCCATGTTGGCGAACAGAACCACAACATCGGGAAAACTATGCAGGGCAACTCCAAACTGAGAAACTCAACCGTGTGCCCATTGGCCTTTTAATGATGGCAGCAGTACCAGGGATCACTGAATATCCAGGGGTTTCTGGGCGATGGTGAGCACCTCCCACCATGATGGGTGGGAAAATCGGGCTGGCGTTGAATGAGAGGGACACTATGGTGTTCGGTAGTTAGTTAATGAGGTGAGTTCGATAAGACAACACCAGTAAACTAGCTCTGCCTCGTGCAGACATTCCCTCTGTGACATTCAATGAAAATGGCACTGAGACAAATTATTGTTCGATTCAGCCCAGTGAGTCGAAGATTCTGCTGATCCTACTCCCAGTTACAACGCTGCAGGACAACTGCTTATCCAAGACTCTCAATCATCTTAACTTACACCAATATCCTGCTCCCTCATCATTCCTAGAAACAGTGGCCTATATTGCAAGATGCTATCGAAATGGTTTCATTTCACAATTTTTAAATCTACTATCAGGTCCTTCTCTGAAATTCATCTGTCAATCTCCCCCTCTCTTTTCACCAACCTCCTCCCATTTGTTGGTATTTAAACTTATTCCCCCGCCATCTCTCTCTGGCAGAGAGTTTCACACCCACATCACTCCTGTATCATGCTATAGTGGAGATATGGAGCTATAACTGAAGAGGTGCTGCACATCCTGTCACTTCCAGCATGAGCTGCAAGTTTCCCCACGCTGGGCAGTGATCTAACACAGTGTTACACAGCAATGCAGCGATTGGTGTACACAGCTGCGTAGTCTGGGATGGTAACTGCTCCAAATTAATAGATAAATTCACTGCTATTCACTGCACAGCTCCCCATGCTGCAGAGATATCCAATCCGTGTGTATCGAACAATGCCTTTGTGTGTTCTTCACAGCACCCTGTGCTGAACAGATCATCTAGTCCAAGTTTATATATCACTGCACTGTTGGAATCATAAGTAGTGAACTTGTGAGCTCTAAACAGTATTCGATCCTGGACGGATTGCTGAGCAGTACACTAGCCTGGTCTACGCAGTGCTTCATGCTGAGCAGGTACCTCAACTGGGCTTATGTGTGTCCGGGCTGGATCTGAGAGGTGGATTAAGTATCCGACATAATTCCTGACAAGATTATCAGTCCTCCAACTCAGCCCATTCCGCTGGTAACTGTGAGGTGCTGTGTTTGAGATAGAATTTACTTTGTCAAAATATTCGACATTAAGCCAAACACAATTTATTTGAAGACTGTCAATAAAAGACAACAAAAGGAAGAGGAACTTGCAATAACTTAATTCTGTTGGAACATTTAACAGAATAATAGTTTATTTAACTACTATACAGTAATTGCTCCAATATGGTATCATGCAATTAACACACAAATGTCAAAAAACAAATGCAGGAAACAGATTAGCTGACATGCAGTTCTCCAATCCAGGAGGAAAGAACATCAAAAGGCAATTCCGAGAGAAATCACAGAGACAATGTGTAGCACCCGGGAGAGATTTACTGCCTTCCAACCCTGCTGAGACCCCAGCAATAACTGGCAAAAGGTAAAATTAAGAATCCTGGTTCTGTAAGAGTTTGACCATCACTCTACAGTACCAGGCCGCGGCTGCAAGAACATAAGGAATGGACTGTATCTACATCGTCTATGGCTCTGTAGGTGTATCTCAAAAATGCCTAAACCACCTAAGCCGTTAAATGCTGGACAGACAAAAGTCAAAGTTAAACATAAATAAATAAAACAAAAAGATGCAGCAGGCCTGGTGATCAGGCACAGACGGCCTCAGGAGCCCAGCAATTCCGATACTGCCAAAACACAGCATAATCATCGAGCTTGTGAAGAGAAAGAATTATCTCGCTTCCTCACCGCTATGATTACAACTGGAGATGTACCATTAGACCAATAATCATCGATATCAAAATTCCACCCACACCAAGTATTATTATGAAATATCAGAGTTGCCGTGAAATGGGGTTAACTGGAGTTGTTTGTTCAGTGACTGTGATTAATATCAGTCTTCCTGGACCTAACTGTGTCACTGGAGGATTTTCCTCTTCCATAATTAGGGACTTCTTTCAACTTGTTATGCCATATTATTCGGCGCAGCGTCAACCTCATCAAGATTGGGATCAGCAGCTACAGAGGAAGAGAGAGAAATCAGAATCTGAGAATATTAGAATGTTCCAACAATGGATCCGAATCTGAGAACATTACACTTCAATGTCACAACAATGGACAGGGCTTTATCCTGGGGTCTTTACTGGCTTTCTCAGGATTGGCCACGGTTACAGTTGCGGATACGAGCCGTACTGATGATAATTCAAGCTGGGTACTATCCCATCCTCGCTATTATTGGTGTTCCTGGTAAGTCTATCTCTGTCAATTCTATAAATGATGCTGAATGTTATTGCTATTCTGGTTGATTATATTTAACAACTACATAAACTTTCAGTCACCAATGCCACATCCTTCTCATGCATTTCCAAAATACATAATCATAAACATCTGAGAAGGAATAAGACTGTTCGTAACCTTGAGTCTCCTTTCTACCGTGAACTGTTTTATGTCTCCATATTCTCTCTGTGATCAAACCCGCCGCCACCCACCTACATAATATCTCCAATCTCCAACTCCGCCTGAGTTCTGTTGCTGACTTCGCCATCATCTACCCCTTCGTTAACAACAGATTATATGGTTCCAGTTCTCTTCTGACCTCTCTTCCAATTACAAATAGTTTGACCCCAAACTTGTTCTTGTCTCTACAGTGACTTCATAACAGGGACTCTTAAACAGAGTAATAATGTCACTGACAGCGTAATTCAGAGGCACAGGTTATGAATCTAAAAGCATTGTCTGAAATCCTACCACAGCCAATGATTAAATTTAAATTACAATATCAAAAATTGGAATGAAGCCTAATTTCACGCATGGCAACCATAAACCATCAGGATTTCTTTTCTTATTTTATTGATAACCTTTGGTAAAGAAATCTAACATGAGTGCCCTGTCTGAACTAAGTGTCACCTCAGTTCCACAACAACGTGGTTGCCTCCTTTTGCCTTGATAAATGGCCGAATGGTCAAGGGCAGTTAGAATGGACAACAAATGCTCGTCTTGCCAGTGATGCTGGCATCCCGCAAAACAACAACATTAAAGGTGAAATAACCAAGGAAATGGGGATGCTGGCGATCTGAAATAAAATTCCCCACCGTCTGAAAGAATGTTGGAGAATCTCAGCAGGTATGGCAGTCTGTCGAAAAAAAACCCACAAATAATGTTTCTAGTTCAGTGAACCTATCAAAACTGAATGCAACTGAGAAATAATATTATTATATCAGGGATGGATGGTATGGTGAGCGGGAGGTTTGTGTTGAGTGGATGATATCCAGCAATAGAGAGAGAAAGTGACAGAGAAAGAGAGAGAGAGGGAGAGAGAGAGTGAGAGAGAGATAGAGAGAGAAAGAGACAGAGAAAGGAAAAGCAAGCAAAAAGATTGCTGATGATGGACTGAAAGGAAAACAGAATGGGAAGTTGTTCTACCTTTTCACATCTTCCTGAATATCATATTTATTTCGGGATGTCCTTGCTTACCGTGAGTTATGTTCCCTCTATCTCTCGTCTCTGAGTGTGGTGATCAACTCCATCAGCAATTCTTATAGTCGCTGAGATGTGGAGAAATGTAATGTTCCATTGTCAACTGCTTCTTTGGAGAGAGGAACTGTTACTGTGCGACTGTGTAGATATGTAAGAGCTTTCTCAGCCAGGAAGAGAAACTGAGGAGACCAAGGCATTTTCGACACTGAGTGAATGCACTGTGGGTGTGGGGAATTGACTTGCTGCTGTCATCTAGAAAGTCAGTGGAGGTTCTGTGGATGGTGTTCTCAGGATTGTAATGTCAGCTACTGGGTTCAGTCAGGGACCCCCGAGGGTCTGGGGACCCCACTCTGAATACTGCATTTACAGTGTGGCTGGGTCCATGGTAAACAAATGGAGCTGAGACTACAAAAAGGGAAGCTGTGTAAACTTGGAGGCGTGAGGCACTGTATTTTTCTCTCTGGGATTTCCAGGAACATTTGTCTAAGCTGCACCCATTCAGGTGTAAAGTGTAAAACCAGCTTGTCTCAAAATTGAGGTGGGCACTGAGCTGTATCCCCTCCTTCAGTAAAACTTGTTGCCTCACACCAGGGACAGGACTATGCTGACACTCATGATGAATTAAACTGGATTGATTCTGGAACTATGCAGGCAGCAGTGGGTAATATATCCACCATCTCTGAAGTGCAGTCCTCCAATGTATTCACAAGCTGACTGAAATCATCTGCCTACTGAGAGGAAAGGATTGGTTCCATCTCCACAGGGGAAGGCAGAGAAACCAATTTCCAGAACAGAGTGACTGGTAAAAATTGGAAACTGCAGGAAATCAGAATTAACGAAGAGTATGTCATTGAAAATCTAATTGATTTGAAGTTTCATAAGTTGCTGCATCTGATGAGCTACATCCCAGAGTGATTGAGATGAGAAAAGAGCTAGTGAAAGAATTACTGATTATTCTTCAAAGCTAGTGAGATTCTGGAAAGGATCCTGCAGACTGGAAAGCAGTTATTCTCAACCTAAATATTTGAAACAGGATGGAGAGGGAAAACAGAAAAATAAATAGTTTGATGTCAGCTGTGAGAAAAAAATTTGGAACCTTTTATAAGGAACGTAACAACTGCATAGTTGGAGAATAATGATGTGATTTGTTACATTCGGCCTAGATTCAGGAAAGGAAATGATCTTTGATAAACCTGTTTGTAGAGAAGGTCCGTTGTGACATCGACAGTTGAGAACCAATGGGAGTGGAGTATTTGTAATTTTGGAAGACGCTTGACATGTTTGAATACAGGAGAATGGGGAATGTTAGAGTCCATGGGTAGGTTGGGGTGGAATATATACCACATGGATTAAAAATTGGGTAATGGAGATACGAGAAGAGTAGTGTTTTTCTCTGGACTGAATGATCGATGGGTGGCAGCCGGAGCCGTGTTTGGGCAATAGCTGTTCACAAGGTATAAAAATGATTCAGTTGTGAACAACAAATATTATCATCTACATTTATATTTATTAAATAGTAGAGAGGTTGGCGAGTGCTTTTGTTGAAAAGGACCTGGATGTCCTTGGTCATAAGTCACTGACATAATTCATATAGAGACAGGAAGTAAATGATATGTGGCTCTTCATGCAAAATGATTGAAGTATAAAAGTTAGAAAATCTTTCCCACTGATCGTGTTTTGTTGAGAGAGTATTTGGTGGATTGTGTAAAGAATTGGTCCGCTTTATAATCAATGATCTCTTTGTCACTGAGAGAGTGCAAAGTAGTTTGACCAGACTAAACACTGGCATGATGTTACCATGAGGAGAGAGTACAGTAACTATGTGCTTAATCTGTAGCGCTGTGAGAGAAGAAGAAGTTTGATGGGTATGGACAGAAACTCATTATTTCCCAAACAGCTGAATAGGGTGAAAATTTCATATGTTTCATTAAATGTTTGATTCACGACAGTTTACACGCATCTGCAGAGCCCCCATGTCGGTTGACAGAGAGGTACAGGCTCTGAATGAACTCTGAAAACTTGAATGTACAATTACTGTGTGACACTTTGTACACAATCCTGTCAGCAGCCACAATACCTTCATTCTGAAACAGTTAGTTATTCCCCAACAGCTTCTGACCTCCATGGAGACCATGGGTCTGCCTTCTTGGAGATGGAAGGTAACTTGGAGAATGGCTAAAAAATGTTGGCTTCATTCCGACTGCCAGAAAACCATGTTAAAGTAACACATATGTACCATGAGTAATTAAGCCATGTGGATCAATTTGGAGCAGTCTGTCTGTGTAGCACCTGCTCCATTTGTTTGTGATGGTGGAGCATCTCTGACATTTTCCTGTTCCTGTGTTAGTGGCTTGACAAGCTGAATAACCTCTTCCTGTTCCTTTGTAAATGACTCCGGGTGTGAAATGGTTCTTTCTGTTCCCATGTAAGTGACATGTGGGAGAGAGCAGACTTCCACGTTCCTGTGCAATAGGCAGGAGGGGCTGAATGGTCTATCCTTCTTCTTGCCCAGTAGTTTTGATGGGATGAATGGCTTCACCACTTTCTTGTGAAACCAGATTGAGGTACTGAATGAACTCCTTTTACTGGTCAAATGTACAGTTCTGTTACATAAATGTTACCCAGACTTTAACAGCGCGATATTGAATGTTGTCCAAGTCTTGCTGCACATGGTTTCAAGACCTGAAGAGGGACAACTTGTTCTGAACATTTTGTAGACTTCAGTGAATGCCCCCTCTTCTGCTGGCACGGTGGCTCAGTAGCTAACACTGCTGCCTCACAGCACCAGGGTCCCAGGTTCGATTCCAGCCTTGGGAAACTGTCTGTGTGGAGTTTGCACATTCCTCACTTGTCTGCATGAGTTTCTTCCGGGTGCTCCGGTTTCCTCCCATCATCCAAAGATGTGCACGCCAGGTGAATTAGCCATGCTAAATTGTCCATAGTGTTACGTGCATTAGTCAGAGGGAAATGTGTCTGGGTGGATTACTCGTCGGAGGGTCGGTGTGGACTGGTTGGGCCGAAGTGCCTGTTTCCACACTGTAGGGAATCGAAACTGCTCAGTTTGGACTCAATGGGCTGAATAGTCTCCTTCCACACACTGTAGGGATTCTATGATGACAAACTGGAGATACCTGGGTTTAGGAACCTACGCTGAGGATCTCCTGCAGATTGTGTCCCACGGCTGAGATGATTGATGCCCACCAATGATAATCATCTTCCTTTGTGCCGTGAATGACTCCAAAAAGTGTAGACATCGTAATTAATTCTCATTAAGTGCGATTTTGTTCAGGTTCCTTGATATCATTCTCAGTCAAATACTGCCTTGAGTTCAGGGCCAGTCTCTCTTACCTGAGCCCCTGCGTTACCTCTTTTGTTCATATCAATAGGTCATGGTGCTGAAGCAGAGAACGTTTTCTTCAAATAGAGGGTAGTGAAAGTCAGGAATTCTCTTACACAGAGAGCTACATCACGGAGAGAGACCAGTGGTGTCCGGCAGGGATCAGGTCTGGGACTTCTGATCTTTGTTTCCTTTATAAATGACTTGGATACGGGTGTTGAAGAGTGGGCTAGTAAGTCTGCCGATAACGCAAAGGTGGTTGGAGTGGTACAGAATGTAGATGGCTATTGTAGGTTGCAACGGGACATCGATATAATGCAGAGCTTGGCTGAAAAGCGGCAGATGGAGTTCAAACTGAAATGATTCACCTTGCAAGCTCGAATGTGATTGTAGATGTAGAATACATGGTAAAAGGGAGGATTCTTGGCAGTGTGGAGGAACAGAAGGATCTTGGGATCCGTGTCCACAGATCCCACAAAGTTGCTACCCAAGTTGATCAGGTTGTTAAGAAGGTGTATGTGTGTTGGCTATCTGTTGCAGGGGGGTTGAGTTTAAGAGCCGCGAGGTTATGCTGCAGCTCGATAGAGCCCTACTCAGACCGCACAGGGAATATTGTGTTCAGTTCTGGTCTCCTCATTATAAGAAGGATAAGAAAGCTTTAGAGAGGGTAAAGAGGAGATTTACCAGGATGCTGCCTGGACTGGAGAGCAGGTCTTATGAAGAAACCATGAGGGAGTGAGGGCTTTTCTCACTGGAGGTTTACAACATGATGAGAGGCATAGAGAGAGTGAATAGCCAGAAACATTTTCCCAGGACAGAAATGTCTATCAGTAGGTGGCATAATTTTAAGTTAATTGGAGGAAGGTTTAGGGGAAATATCGGGGTAGATGCTTTACACAAAGAGTGGTGGGTGTATCGAATGCACCGCCAGCAGTCTTAGTAGAGTCAAATACTTAGATTTAGATTACTTAAAGTGTGGAAACAGGCCCTTCGGCCCTACAAGTCCACACCGACTCGCCGAAATGCAACCCACCCATACCCTTTAAGACACTCATGGATAGGCACAAGGAACAAGGTGAATGGAAGCATGTAGGTTAGTCTGATCTTAGAGTAGGATAAACAGCACAACGTCGAGGGCTGAAGGTCTTAAGTGCATGCATGTAGAATTCTGAGCTCAAAACCTGCATGAATTCATATAAAACTCCGTTATCTAACTTTTTAGATTAGAATCAAACTAAACATCATGGCATAGACAGAGAACACAGGGGGCCAACACCTTCATCAAATTGTCTAGCTATCACCATTGTTTACAGCTAACCTGAGAATGCAACTTTAAAAAAAAAAGGTTTTGAGATTTACAGATGAAAGAAGTGAAACTATCACTGTATTCTAACAGATAAAAGGCTTAACAATCAATTTTTAATGTATAATTTTAGTTACATCTCACTGTAAATTTCTGCTATAAATTCTGTGTGAGGATTGAGCCCTCCACTATATCCTGATGAATGAGCGACGCTCCGAAAGCTAGTGTGCATCCAATTAAACCTGTTGGACTATAAACTGGTGTTGTGTGATTTTTAACTTTGTACACCCCAGTCCAAAACCAGCATCTCCACATCAGTACTGTTCTTTGTTCTGTATTCTATGGAAGTGCTCAAGAAGACTTGGATATTAAGGAGGATTTGAGACTTGGAGCAGGTCAGCCTTGATCTTAGTGAAGGGCAAGGCAGGCTTGGGATGTGAATGACCTGCCCCTGTTTCTGACGTTCTCCCATTCTGTTATTGGAAAGTTAGCACGTGTTATTTTTCTGGAAGGTCTTTTATGGAATGTTGCAATCAGGGAGACCAGCTGATTTTTGTGAGCTATCGCTGGATGAGATTTGGGGGCTGTATTCACACTGAATCTGGTTCGACAACATATTCAACAAATGAAGCACAAGTTACAGAGAAGGGAAGCTCTGTAAAGAGAGATGACCGCCCTCTTTCATATCTAGCCTGGGTCTTCCAATTACATTTTCCAAATCTCCCAAACCGAGTGGGACAGTCTCGAGGGTCCGAACTGTTTCCTCTATTTCTGTGCACCATGCTATAACAATAAGTGGACTCTAACTGCTCCTGTCTAGCAGGTTAGAAGGGTTGAATGGAACACAGAAACATGGGACTGAGGAGCAGGAGTGGGTCATTAGAGAATTTGAGCCTTCTCCACCAGGCATTAAGATTGTGGCTGATCAGATTGTGGTCTCAGCCTCATCGTCCTGTCTGTGTCCCATTATCTGTGACCCACTTCTCTGTCAAATCTTTAACTAACTCAGCTGTGAATACTTGTGATCGGAGAGGCATCACAAACTTCCGGGGAAGAGAATTCCCATTCGAATGGCCCTTTTAGAATTTTTCCCCATCCCGCTGTGAGAATAAGAGAATCATACAGAGTGGAAACAGATCCTTTTGTCCAAATTGTCCACGCCAATCTGGCATCTTAAACAGATCTCTTCCCACTTGCCAGCATTTGCCCACATCCCTCTTAACCATTCCTATTTATTTACCTATCCAGATACATTTTAAATGTGTAATTGTACACCCTTTCACCAGTTCCTCTGACAGTACACCCACCAGACTCTGTATGAAATAGTTTCCCCTCAGGTCCCTTCTAAGTCTTTGCCCTGTCACCTTCACACTATGCCGTCTAGTTCTGGGTGCCCCGACACTGGGAAAAAGATCTTGCCCATTCAGACTATCCATGTCCCTCGGGACTTTTTTAAACCTCTGTCATGTCACCATTCAGCCTCTGACAGTCCAGGGGGAAAAGCCTCAACCTGTTCATTATTTCCCTGTAGCTCAAACCCTCAGCTTCCAGAAAATCCTTGTAAATCTTTTCTGCACCTTTTCAAGCTTCGCAACATTCATCTTCTAGCAGAGTCAACTGACATGTAAACAGTATTCTTAAAGTGGCTCACCTACATACAAGCACAACTCGCTACCCCTACTCCTATACTCAATGTTCTGACCGATGAAAGCAAGCATGCCAACTACGTTCCTCACCACTCTACCGAACTAAACTCTACTTTCAAGTAACTATGAATCTTCACCCGTAGATCTCTTTGTTCAGCAACATTCCCCAGGGAACTGCCCTGCATAAACTTACCAAAATGCCAAACCTCACAAATATCTAAATTGAACTCCATCTGCCAGTCCTTGGCTCATTGTTGGTCAAGGATCCCGTTACATTCTGAGATGATCTTCTTCACTGTCCACTGTACCACGATGGTGATGTTATCTGTAAACTTATGAACCATGCCTCTGATAATCACATCAAATTTATTCATATCCATGAAAAAAAGCAGTGAGCTCAGCACTGATTCTTTCAGCACACCGCTGGCCATAGGTCTCCAGTCTGGAAAACAATCTATTACCTTCAATCCAAATTTGTATCCAATTGGTTAGCTTTTCCTAGATTACATATAACCTAATTTTAGTAATCTATCTACGATGAGGTACCGTATTAAATGCCTTGCTGAAGTCTATGTAAACAATATCTACCACAGTGTCTTCTTCAATCTTCTTTGTCACCTCTTCATAATACTCAATCACATTAATTAGACATGATTTCCATCACACAAATCCATATTGACTGATCCTAATCAGTCCTTGTCTTTCTAAATAGATGTAAATCCTATCCCTCAGAATCCACTCCAACGAACTCCTCGACACTGACACTGGCTGATTGAGTCCATAACTCCCTGTGATTTTTTGGCTTACTCCCTTTTCTAGCCCCAATCTTCCACTGGCCACAATAAATATTTATAACTAGGTTGGTCATAAGGCCAATGATATAGTTCTCAGAGTGTGTCAGGATCAGTGTTAGGAACAAGTTAGGCATATTTCTTTAACCTACTAAACCAACACGTTTATGACCAAAACAAAATTGCTCAAACTATGATGGAAAGAGAATGACGAGAGGATATTGCAAATATGTACATTGATATTTCCCTTTGGAAAATACTGAGAAACGCGCACGCGCGCGCGCGCGCACACACACACACACACACACGTATTGTTGATAGCAAACTGAAAAGCAAAATATCTGCAAAGTTAACTTGAAAGTGGAGGAAACTCCAAATATGATTCGAACTCATGACCAAAGGAAAGATGAGAGTTTGACCCAAATGCTGTTCTATTTGTAGGGTCATCAAGTCCTACAGCATGGAGAGAGGCAGAGAGGCCCTTTGGCCCAAAATCGTCCATGCTGACCCAAATATCCAACTACACTAAACTCATTTCCCAGCACTTGGCCCATAGCATTCTTGTCCTTTCCTGTCCATGTACTTGCCCAAATGCCGGTTAAATATCATTCATATAAATGCTTCAACCACTTCCGTTGGCAGCTCATTCCCTTTGTGTACCACTCTCTGTGTAAAACATTTTCCATCAGTTTCCCTTTTATTCATTCCCCTCTCAGCTTAAACGGATGCCCACTCCTCTTCAATTCCTCAATTCTATCCATTTATTCTCATTTATTCTCATTTATTCTCTGCAATGGGATACAGACCCTCTCCCTGTCTGTATCCCATTGCAGACGCTCTGACCTCCTCCTGTCTGTATCACATTGTAGATGCTCTCCCCTCCCCTGTCTGTCTCCCATTGCAGACGCTCTGCCCTCCCCTTGTCTGTATCCCATTGCAGATGCTCTGCTCTCCTCCTGTCCCTATCCCATTGCAGACGCTATGTCCTCCCTCTGTCTGAATCCCATTGCAGATGCCCTGCCATTCCCATCTGTACCATTGCAGACGCTCTGCTCTCCCCCGTCTGTATCCCACTGCAGTCAGTCTTCCTCTACTGTCTGTATCCCATTTCAGATGCTCTGCCCTCCCCTCTGGATGTATTCCATTGCAGACGTTCTACCCTCCCCCTATCTGTATCCCATTGCAGATGCTCTGTCTCCATTTGACATCTTATTGAATGACTATCCTGGTGCATGAGCCAACTGAGCCCCATCTCCTTCATCCGGTTCATTAGAATAGATTGTAATTTGTTGATGACCTCATACAGATACCTGAAGAATTCCACTCGTTACAGCTTTCCAAACACAAAATGAGTAATGATCTATACTCTGTATTTCCTGACAGCTACCCAGGGTGTCCCTGCTTCTGCATAACAGCCTGGGATGGTTATATGGCGTCCTCCTGTGCTGTGTAATTTACTGAGTAATTCATTCTGTTTGGTGCGACCTGTTTGGTGCAGCCCATTTTGCCGCAGACCCGTTTAGGCGCAGAACAAATTTCAGCGCAGGGCATATTTATTCCTTTTCAGGCTTCGATAAAAGCATGAATCAAAGCAATAAGAACATAAATAATGTTTATTCCCATCAGTAAAAATGTTAGAAAAGACACTTGAGTAAGTGTAACATTGACTCAGAGTTTACTTTCAGAGCTAAAATGATAATTGGTCTTGTATTTATTCACATTGAAAACATTCATGAAGCTATTGAACATTTGTCTGATGCGCTTCCAGATGAACTGCAACCGCTGCTGGACTGATTCGAGGATAACTATGGAGGTAGAAGATCACGCAGTGGAAATGGTCAGCGTCCACCGCTTTTTCCAGTTGGAATGTGGAATTTATATGAAAGAACTTTAAACAATGAGGACAAAACAGACAATAATGCAGAAGCTGCCCACAGGAGATGACAATGCGAACTTGGAGTGGAACGTCCAGTTATTTGGAAATATATTGACAGTTTACGAAAAGTTCAGAGAGGAAGGGACATTTACGATGAGCATTTGATAGCAGGGCACGATATTCCGTGGAAATTAAAGAAGCAGATGCTTGAATACTCGTAAGAATATTTCGTGAGAGAAATGATGTCGAGTATTTGTGAGGATTGCCCATCATTTTGAATGAACATCATGTTTTAGATTTTTTCTTAATGGACTTATATCGTTTATTTTTTCTTTTTAACATTTTTACTGAAGAGAATAAACATTATTTTTTATTTTTAGTCTTTCATTAATGCTTTTAACTAAGCCTGAAAAGTGAGAGAGATGAGATTGGAACTCCCAGCGAGTTTAAATTGAGAATTCCTCTTTCCTGAACATTGCTGCTTACTTGGCGGGTGGGATGTCTATGTTTCAGAATCTCCACACAAGGTGTCCTGGTCCTCTCTGGCTCTTTCCAGGATCCTCCCCATATGTCGAGGTAGAGGGTGAGGGAACAGATATCGGGCCCTCTAACACCCGGCTTGGCCTTTTATGTCCTATTCCAGGATGTTTCTCCTGCAATGGGAGAAGAGGAGGGACGGAGTGAGGGTGGGAGTGTGTGTCCCTGCTGTTAATGCTGGGAAAGGGGAAGGGGGAAGGGTGAGATGTCCGGAGGGAGTCTGACCACAGTGTTGTATCCATGCAGTGGTATTAGTGTGCGGGGCTATTGCGTCAGTGACAGAAAAAGTGGGGGAAGGAAGGTGCTGAATTCAACAGTGAGTGTGGTCGTGCTTGAGCCTTATTTGGAGATAGAGTGTGAGCCTTGTTCGGGGGTAGGGGTTATAACAGATATACAGTGAGTGTGAAGGAGCAGAAGAATACGGTGACACTTATCCTGGCAAAGTGGGCGGAAAGAATATTGATGCTTGTCCTGGAATGCTGACCAATTCTTCAGATCATCTCAGCGTTGAGGTGAGTCTCCCTGAACGTCTTGTTCCAAGTCTATCAGTAATAACGCCATAGACCCTTTCCATCACTTCCCACAGAATCAGTTTGGCTGGATCTTACAAATAGCAAGGTGAAGCAAACATTAGTGTGTTATGTATCAAAACCAAATCTGTCACGTAAATAATTTACAACATATGTTCTGGAAATTAGGTATGCAAGTATATGCAAGGGGGAACAATGACACAGTGATATTATCACTGATCTCTTAACCCAGAGACCCAGATAATATTCTGGGGACATGAATTCAAATCCTGCCATGGCAGATGGTGGAATTTGAATTCAATAAGTATCTGGAATCAAGGGTTTATGATGATCAGGAATCCATTGTCGATTGTTGGAAAAACTCATCTGGTTCACTGATGTCCTTGAGGGAAGGATTGTGCTGTCCTTACCTGGTGTGGCCTGCATGTGACTGCAGACTCGAGACAACACTACTGACTGTTAACTGCCCTCTGGCATGGGCAATTAATACTGGTTATCCAGCGACACACTCATCCTGTGAGGGTGCTGCAGTAATAATGGATGGTCTCAAGTTGCACCGAAACTGCAGTGACTACTAATACTGTGAAGAATAACTTCCGTTAGTGTGTATCAGGTCGGTTGAACAGTATGTTGTGAACCAAACTAGAGAGCAGGTTATTTCAGATTTGGTGTTGTGTGGTCAGGAGGACTAATTAATAACCTTGCTCTGAAGCAGCTTTGGAGGAATAGTGACATCAATATGTTGCATTTATACACAGTGTCTGAACACAATATCGAATGTTTGAACATTCTGGTCAAACATCATGGAAGCCCGGAGGCTGGAGGGTCAAGTTCACTCCAAAGAATTGGTGAAGTACAATATAACATTCAATGGGAGAAGCAATGATTGTGAGACTCATAGAGTCCGACAGCACGGAGAAAGGCCCTTCAGCCCAAACTGGTCCATTCCGAACAAAATGTCCATTCACATTAACCCCATTTCCCTGCCCTTGCCCTATATCCATCTTATTCTTTCCTATCCGTGTATTTGTCCAAATGCATTTTAAATTTTGTGAATGTACCTTCCTCAACCACTTCTGCTGGCAGCTCATTCCATATGTATACCACCCTGTGTGTAAAAGAAATTGCCCCTCAGGTTCCCTTTTACTGTTTCCCCTCGGATCTTAAATTGATGCCCACTAGTTCATAGGTTGCACAATCCTGTGGAAAAAAAGACTGAGTGCATTCACTCTATCCGTGCTTCTCATGATCTTATACACTTCTATCAGATCCCCCTCTGTCTCATACACTCTAAAGTAAAAACTCCTATCTTGCCCAACCTCTCACTATATCTCAGACCATTCAGTCCGGGCAACATCCTTGTAAATTTCTTCTGCACTAGTTCCAGTTTAATAACATTCTTCCTATAGCAAAGTGAACAACACTGAACATAACAGTACCAGTATTGCCTCACCACCATCCTGTATAACTGCAACACAACTCCCTAATTTCGATACTCATTACTCTGACTGATGAAGGCCAGTGTGCCAAATGCTTTTTTCACTGCCCTATCTCCCTGTGACTCCACGTTCTGAGAACCTTGAACCTGAATTCAAAGATCCCTTTGTCTCAATACACTCCTTAAGACCCTGTCATTCACCATGAAACTCCTGCCTTGATTTGACTTTCTAAAATGCAAGAACTGACACTTATCTGTAAATATATTTACAATATACATGCATGAAACAAACAGTAATAGTCCCAGAACTGACTCCTGAGACATTCCACTCGTCACAGGCCTTCAGTCCGATAAGCATGCTTCCACTATTACTCTATGTTTCCTACCATCAAGCAAATTTTGCATCTGATTTGCCAGCTCCCCCTCAATTCCATATGATCTAAACATCCATGTGGAACCTTACTGGAGGCCTTACTGAAATCCATGTACACTACGTATACCACCATGCCCTTATCAAAGTTACTGGTCATTTCACCAATGCACTCTCACAAATTTTTAAGCCATGATCCCCCATGCACAAAGACGTGCTGACTGCTCATATTCACACCCTGCCTTTCCAAATGCATGTATATCGTCTCTCTCTCAGAATCTTCTCAAGAAACCTACCGACTAGAGATGTCAGGTTTACTGGTCTATAGGTCCCAGGTTTTTCTTTGTAGCTCTTCTTGAATAAAGGCACAGCATTCGCTACCCTCCAGTCGTCCGGGACCTCACCCGTTGGCTACCGATGATACAAAAGTACCAACCAGGGTCCACACTATTATTTCTCTGTCCTCGTGCAGTGTTCCTGAATAGATCTGGTCAGGACCAGGAGATTTATAGAAATAATGCATAGTCTGAAAGATATATTTACTTATTTCAGATGAAAACACCCAAGGGTGAGTAATTGACTTAATGATGACTAACATAACAAATTAAAGAATATATTAATCACATGAAGTGACTTCAGAAAAATTCCAGACATTGTGGAATCCTAAGAATTCACAGAAAATTGAAATCCAGAAAAGGAGGGCCATGAAACTGATGAGGAAATCAAAAAGTCAACATGCATGCAAACAAACAGGAACACAAGGACTGCAAAAATCTATGATCTATATTTCAAAAGAAAAAAAATTGTCAAATGTGGAAATTTGCAATCGGGAGAGACGAGATTACGGTGAATAATAGGGAAATGGCAAAGCAAATTACCAGTTACTTTACATCTGTCTTAATGGAGTAAGATCCAGAAAATCACCCAGAAATACGAAATGATCGTATACGACTTGTGGAAGTAAAGACATAAAGTCAATTCGTATCAGTAAAAAGGCAATATTGAACATGCAGCTGGATTTAGCATTGCTAACCTTGACAAACCAGATGTACTTCATAACAAAATCTTCAGAAATAAATCACAAATAGAAATATTGATTGCATTGTCGATGACTGCGTTTTATTTTCCTGTACATTCTGCAGAGTCTGGAAACTGGTGTATATAATTATATATTAGTAAACGTGATCCAACCACTATAGATGAATGGTAGGGATCCAAGCATCTACAAAAAGGAAGAAGAGATAGTGTGGAGAACTGCTGACAAATTAACTTGACATTTGTCGGGAAACTGTTGGAATCTATCATATAGGATGTGATATTGGATATTTAGACATTAACATCAAACTTTGAGAGACTCAGTATGCATTTCTGAAAGGGAAATCATACTTGACAAACTTTGGAATTGTTTGAAGTTGATTCTTCATAGATAATGGGGATCCAGTAGAATTGACATATTTTAGATTATCAGAAGGCTTTCTATAAGAACTCACACAGTGAGTTCGAAAATGAAATGATGTGAAGGGTATTTGGAGGAATATATATAAGTGGAATCTTAAAGTTTGGTTTGCCTTCCTTTAAGGGAGTCAGAATATAGATGAAAAGACATGTTGAAGCAGTTTCACAGAGTGTTGGTGAGACTGTACCTGGAGTATTGAGAACAGTTTTGGTGACCAAATCTAAGAAAGAATATCCTGACCACAAAGGAGGTGTAATGGGCATTATCCAGATAAATCCCTCAGATGCTGAGATTGCGTGATGAGAAACTCGGCCTGTGTTCTGAAGAGTTTCAACGAATCAGCTGTGGGTCACTGTGAACTTTATAAAACTCACAAAGCATACAGCAAGTTGGAAATTAACAGAAAATTTATCAGGCTGTCTAACCCTTTTTCAAGGCAAATAATGACAGGATAAGGGACAAACCATTGAAGACTGCAATAAGGAGGAAAGTCTGCGTGTGGAGAGGACTGACGAACACAGGGGCAAGGCAGGACAAAAGAAATAAAGAAAAAAGAATACAAGCATGGACTACTTTCTAAACGGTGAGAAAATTCATAAAGCCAAAGTACAGAGGGATCTGGGAGTGCTAGTTGCGGATTCTCTAAAGGTAAACATGCAGGTTGAGTCCGTGATTAAGAAAGCTAATGCAATGTTGTCAATTATCTCAAGAGGGTTGGAATATAAAAGCACCGTTGCACTACTGAGACTGTATAGAGCTCTGGTTAAGCCCCATTTGGAGTACAGTGTCCAGTTTTGGTCCCCACACCTCAGGAAGGACATACTGGCACTGGAGCGTGTCTGGCGGAGATTCACACGGATGATCCCTGGAATGATAGGTCTAACATATCAGGGACGGCTGAGGATCCTGGGATTGTATTCATTGGAGTTTAGAAGATTAAGGGGAGATCTAATAGAAACTTACAAGATAATACATGGCTTGGAGAGGGTGGACGCTAGGAATTTTTTTCCGTTCGGCGAGGAGACTACGACCGGTGGACACAGACTTAGAATTAGAGGGGATAAATTCATAACAGAAATGCGGAGACATTTCTTCAGCCAGAGAGTGGTGGGCCTGTGGAATTCATTGCTGCAGAGTGCAGTGGAGGCTGGGACGCTAAATGTCTTCAAGGCAGAAATTGATAAATTCTTGATGTCACAAGGAATTAAGGGCTATGGGGAGAATGCGGGTAAGTGCTTTTGAAATGCCCATCAGCCATGATTGAATGGCGGAGTGGACTCGATGGGCCAAATGGCCTTACTTCCACTCCTATGTCTTATGGTCTTATGGTCTTATGGACACGATTGCAGAGAATCCCCAGATAACCTACAAGTGTGTCAAGCGGAACAGAATAACCAGTGAACACGGAGGACTCATTAGTGACTTGCCAAGTTGCATCTAAATCAACTTTCGTAGTAGGAAAAGAGGAGAGTGGTAGAAGGCTGTTTGTGTGAGTGGAGGCTAGTGTCCAATGATGTACCAATGGGCATCCGTGCTAGGTCACTTATTATTTGTGATTCGGAGGTGCTCATGTTGGCGTGCGGTGGACAAATCTAAAAATAAAATAACACCAGACATAGTCTAACAGGTTTATTCGGCAGCACTAGCTTTTGTAAAGCTGCTTCTTCATCACCGTGCACAACCACGTGATGTAACTGATGTTGAGAGATTTTTATCCTGATCATTTGTGGTATTCATAGATGATGCAGCTGTGAATATGGACGGGGGGGTGGGGTGTGCAATAAATAAGTTTGTATTTGATACAAAAATTGGCCGAGTGGTTGGCAGTGAGGAGGAAGGCCTTATGTTACAGGTAGATACTGATGGAATGGTCAGATGGTCAGATCAATGGCAGATGGAATGTAACCCTGATAACTATGAGGTGATGCAACTTTGGAAGAAGGAACCAGACAGGGGAGTACTCAATGTATGGCAGCACACTAGAAAGCTCAGAGGGTGCTTCTCCACACATCGCTGAATGTGATTGTACAGGTTAATACACAATCTGGGAAAGGCTAGGGGAATGTAAACATAGCCTTTATGAATCGAGGCATAGATTATAAGAACTATGCAGAACTTTGGTGAAGGCAAGATGTAATACTGTGTGTAGGTCTGGGAACACCATTACAGGAAGGATGTGATTGTAGTGAAGGCGGTGCAGAGATGTTCCCTTGGATGGAGCATATCAGCTATGGAGAGAGGCTGAATAATCTCAGGTTGTTTAGTTTGGAGGAGAGAAGGCTGCGAGGTCTGTGATTCAGAAGGATAGGATTACGAGGTGCATGGACAAGGTGGATAGACAGCAACTGTTGCTGTTACACTTGGGCCACACTTTAAAAGTGAAGGATTTACGGTTTAGTGAAGATTTGAGAATTGTTTTTCAACCAGAGCGTGTTGGGGTCTGGAATGCACTTCTTGAGAGTGGAGTTGTCATGCTAACCTCAAACCATTAGAAACGACACTTTTGTGCACTTCAAATGCTTTAAGATTCACGGCTAAGGTCTTGTGTCGGAAAATGGGCCGAATGTAGACTGTGCTGTATTTCTGGTATTACAGAGTCTGTGCTTCTGTGATTGGATGGCTGTGGAAGGTCAATCATTGAGTAGCTTAAGGTAGGAATTGATGGGTTTCTGAAGATTATCTTAACAAAGTTGATAAGAGAGAACTTTTAATATTTTCTGGAAATATGTCAATGGCAAAACTAAGAGAAAAAAGTTGCAGATTTCTTACAATCTGATACCAACTAATTGAGGACGGGGAAATGGCAGAACTATGGAGCAAATACTTTAATTATGCCTTCACAGAAGAAAACAAAACCAAAAAGAAAACTTCCTAGCAATACTCGGGAACTTTGGTCTTGTGAGAAAAGGGGAATAGAATGAAAATAACATCTAAACAGTTCAGAGAAAGTATTGGACTGAAATTAATGGGCATCGACAAAGTCAACAGAGATTTCTGAAATGGGAATCATATTTGAGAAAGTGGCTTTTAGTAAAATTATGGAGGAGGTATCAATGCCACGCGAGTGGAATTTCAGAAAGATTTTTGATAAAGCCCCAAGCCTATTGTGAAAATTCGAATCCTATGGGACTCATACAAATATATGGTCATAGATTTAGAATGGGAGAGCTGGCAGGAAACAGTGAGTAGGAATAAACAATGCTTTATTTTTAAATGGAAGGCTTGGACGATGTTGTAAGAATCGTCTCTTGGGCTCCAGCTATTCCCAATACACATCATATATTTGGGTGAGGGGCGCAAATGAAATATTCCCAAGTCTGCTGACAGCATTAAACGGTGTCAGCCTGTGAGTGGATGAGGAGGATGTAAAAAAGTTCCAAGGTGATTGAGACAAGTGAAGTGACTGGGCAAATACGTGGCAGGTGGAGAGTAATGGGGGAGATGAGATGTTGTGTACTTTGATGGGAACAATGGACTGGCAGCCTCTCATTTGAAAAAGGAGTGGTTGAAAAATGTTACACTATAAATTAACTTAAGCCGCATTATTGTTTATTTCTGCGTAGCCCTCCGAGTTCATGTGTGACAGTGAGTTCTGAAGCCATAAGTCAATACTGGGAATGGCATTGGCACGCTGACCATTGTATGTAGGCCCAGCACGTGGGGAACTGTAACTTTGAAATGAATCTGGATCTCGCTGTACACCAATCACTTAAAGCAATCTTGCAGGACCAGAAAGCAGGAAGGAAGATAAATGCTGTATTCACCTTCATTTCAGGGGGATTTGAGTACAGGAGTAAATGTATCTCACTG